>NC_136612.1:26356052-26380052 GCF_933228915.1 Telmatherina bonti
GTATGAGTAATGGATAAGCTTGTCATCCCATTAAGATGCTGATAAGGCACTTAAAGGTCACTGATTGTCGAACGCTATCAGATTATAATCCCCCTCTGCATATATTGTAAAGCAGATGGCTTTCTAACAAAAGAGAAAAGATCACAAGAGCTATTGCAGACAGGAAGTTCTTGAAATATCACAATTATATTGAAAGTTTTCTTGAAGAAAGAAAATAGAAAGAAAAGGAAAAAGAAAAAAAAGTAAAATAATAATAATGTCTGCCCCCCAAAGTGTAGAGTATAGCGTTGATTGTCGAGAAAGGTGTTGTGACATGTTCGGATAATTTAAGTACCAACCCCTGCAGTTTAATTGGTGTGTTGACTAAAACAGTGTTATTCAACTTTCTGGCATTTATTCAGTCATCACTTTCCAGAGAAAGTGTACTTCAAGCAACTTTGAGAAAAATAACTATGTTTTTACTGGAGGGAAAAATCTGCCTCTGCTCTGGTGACAAACATCAGTGTCAAAAGAGACGATTAGTAAACACATTAAAATATTTGACTTCACTCAATCTCCTCCAGAGTCAGAATGAATGGGACTGAATGCAGAGGAGTAGAAGGTCAGCGGTACTGAGTGTGCAGGTGTGCTTGTGTCACAAGTTAATAGAGGCAACAGTGGCTGTGTAACAGATTACAGCAGCTCTGTCAAAGGAAGAAGGGAGGCAAGGCCTGCAGCCCATTCATCACCAGCCCTGTCTTCTGCTCAGCCTCAGTCTCCTTAAGCCAAGTGATAAAGGTGTGTGTCAGCTCCTCTCTGCTGCTCAACTGCATCCACTCCCTGCTGAATACATACATAGAGCATTGAGTACTTTTTTGCAGCTTGACACTGTAGCCACAGCAAAACCAACTCCACTGTAATGAGATGTATATGCAGAATGGAAGTGCCTCACATATATGGTATTTTACTTCTCAGAGCACTTTAACTACGGATGTGTTTTATGGTTCAAGGCAAATCTGTGTAGACTTATCGACATAATGCCTCCTGTTTGATTCATCAGTTTTTATTTTCACCATTACATATTTTATATGATCTTAAAGTTTAGAAAATCCCCCATAAGCTAGACTGCTCAGGGGACTTTGGTTTTAATCTTGACTGAAATAGACACATAATGTCTTAATATATCCATTTCATATAGTATTAAAACCAAAATCAGAACTTCATTCAGTTTATGAATCACTTGAAAGGCATTTCTGTTTGACCTAGATTACAACATCAGGGGAATTTTCCCCCCATTAGTGACACGGGCTTATGCTTGCTCTCAGCTGCATGTGTAGGTGGCAGTTGGCTGACTCATTTTATGAGGGATAGGCCATTAAAATCACACCATGTTCTGGTATAAGAGTTGCATTTTCACATATTAAAGGAAATGACTGTTATCATTTCAGTTATATTTTAGGAAATACCCTTTCAAAGAAGCAACGTACAGTTGTGTACAACGTAGTACTGCATATTATTAAATAATTCTGCATCTCAGAATATTGTTTACTCGTTTATCCAAAAACTATTCACACTAGGAGGAGAAATACAGTCTTTGTCTCCTGGCTTCTTTTTGATGTCTTCTTGTTGCCACAATAACCACAGCCATATGTGTGCAACTATGGATAAGGCACCTCCTTTATAAACACATTTAATATAGGTACAGTTTCTGTCAGCAAAATTGCTCTCAGGTTTGATAGGTCACATTGTGGGTACTAAATAAAGTTACATTTTCTCCTCCCAGCACATGCAGAATAGTGCTTGAACATCTCATATTGCATATTCATTGTGGCAGATTAACTGGATGGAGACGCACTATTTCGCACCTTCCAAAAGATTCAACACCCAATGCATGCTGTTAGTAAATAAATTGGTACTTTTTTGTATACGTGCAGTCAGCTTGCACATCTTTTAGTACATGCAAACCTTTAATAAATTCTGACCTAGGTGTTTGAATGGAGGATTTTGATCAGATTATTTTTCCTCCCTTTTTTTACAGCAATGATATGAAATTTGAATAAGTGAGAGGGACCTGTGTGGATTATGACCACATGTTTGAACTCCCCTAAAACCATAAAAGTAAAGACAGATTAAAACATAAAACTGGGAACTATATAGTCAGAAGAATATTAACAGCCATTGATTAGCACTTACAGTTGCTGGTTCTTCTAAAACACTCACACACTGGGCCACTATTACACACAGTGCCAGACAATCTAAATTCCTCAGTGTGTTGATGAAGTGCATGCAACAGCAATCAATAGTGTCACGCTTTACTGTTTAAAAATTGAGATCACCCAATCTGACACATAATTTCCTCTGTTGTTTATAGACCCGGGCTTTAAATTATTGCTAGATGACCAATATGCTGTAGACTGCATTTGGGCTGTGGTACAAATGCATCTATTTGTTTTAATCGTCCGCCGCTGCCTTTGTGCTGTGTTTCTATTAAGTCTGAGAAACACAGACATTAAGCTTGGTGCATTTCTGTAACAAGACTAGACGTGTGTCATAACTTCCGTGCATAGGGGGGGGTCATAGATAAAAGGCTCTGGATTCATTTACATATAATAATGAAGCTATCTTTCCAAGAGGATGAAGACTGATTCTTTCCCAATAGTATAGGGAAGGGAATAGAACCACAATAAAACATTTCAAAGGAATAACAGCATCTGACATGAAGGCAGGCAGTAGTATGATGCGCACCTCATAATGAAACTTTACTTTTCATTCTATAGTCCATTTCATTTATACCTCTCTGCTTTATCTGGGGTCCTTGAAGTATACAAGATGAAATGTTGCCCCAAAGTGAATAAGTGTGCAGAAACCTGGTTAGGCTTGCCTTCATTTTGCAGTCAGTTCCCCCATGTCCCTCTAACACAAGAAGGGTACTTCTGTTAACAACTCCACCTGCTGAAATCTAATCCAGCTACTTGAGGTCTGCTCTGAAATGATATGCCCTCCTCCAACTAACAACACATGGCCATAGAGATGCACCACATATCAAAGTACTGAGAGAAACAGAGACATTAGAGGAGAAGTGAGGTGTACTGTCCTCCAGAGACAGCAATTTTTGGACTGATGAGTATTAAGCTGGAGGAAACTATTTCTGTGATGATGAGTATCAAAAAGATGACATGAATTATTAATCATGAGCATTTTGTCCCTGATACCCTGAGGAAAAAGCAGCTACTTCTAACACAATCCACATCTCATGTACTTTACAGAAAGTTATTAAAGTATATACTTGAAATCAAACTGCATGGTGAGGAGGAAAACCTTAAAAAAAAAAACCAAAAAAACCCAAGAATGTCAGAGACAGTTTCAGAGGACCTTGAAATGAGAAAACACAGATTTGCAGATGAACTGGCTACAGCAGTTTTTAATAATGTAGTTGTCAAAACAGGAAACAGTCTTATACAAAGGTTGGCATAATTACCTCCGTTATTTTGTAAAACATAACAGATGAAACAGGTGAAAGAAAATAATAAAAGAAAAAACATTTTCAATTCTTCATTTAAAAAAAAAAAAAAAGCCAAAAAAAAAATAAAAATTACCCATCTTCTCTCATGGATGCTGGTGCAGGTATGCAGGTACAAGATATGCTCTATAGGCACATCTGCACTGCGTCTGCCAGTGATGTCACAAAATTGTGCTCCATAAGAGTGGAATAAGACGCTTCGGGTCTCTTAGATATAGATATTTTTGCTTTTTTTTTTTCTCTCTTTTTTGCTATTTCATTTCACATTTTTTCTTGCAACCTAAACACATTTTCCCAACAAAGCCCATTTGAATCTGAAAATTTATCAATTTTGTTGTCATGGCAACTTGTCAATACATAGCAAACTTGTGCTTAAAACACACCCAAGCGGAACTTGCTCTGGTAGTAAAACAACTGCTCATCAAGTACAGCACAGAAAATAACATTAAATTATAGTTTTTTTAAAAAAATTTAACTAGTTAGTATACAAATATGAATTGAAAAGGAGTCAACGTTAAATCACTCACTTACTTTTAGTTGTGTAATTTAACAGTCTGAATGTTGGTCTTTCTGCTTCTGGGAGTTTTAGAGGTGATGGTCAGGCTGTCGTAAGTCCCTTTCATCAAGTAATGATGGATTTCTTTGTTAAAGTCGTCCCTATTTCGCATGAAGAACTACAATCCTACTTTGTGGAAAAACTAATTCAATAAGTTGTCAGGACTAACTACAATTGTCTGCTTCTAGTCAACCATATAAAGTGCAATCTCATTGGCAGTTGCAGGGCCCCAAGCAGACCTGACTACCCAAGCACATCTGGTACCAACAACCATAACAGTATCAATATCAGTATATGTATCAATTATTAGCGGTTATGAGTTATAGGTTATTGGTCAAATGAGTTGTAAAATATCATCTCCCTATAGATGTCAGGTAGCAGGGGATTCCAAAGCTGGGAAATGGAGCACACAGTTTGTTCTTCATGATGCTTTTGGCAGATGAGAACTATGTAAATGTGCTTGACTGATTGATCAGCACATCCTCAAACATAGCTAGGTTAAAAAAAAAAAAAAGAAAAAAAAAACATTTTGGAGACACATCTTGCAATAATGATGTCATCAGCAGAGAGAATTTGACTCCATCTGATGGAACCAGTATCAGAAAATGAATCCCTGAGATCTATCAAATTTACTTGCCTGCTGAAATACTATGCAATGTTTTGTTTTTTTCTGTGTGTGAGTGTAATGTGTTGATGTAAGAATGCTTTGGGAACTGGTTCCTGGTTAAATCCGAAGATCAAATCATGAGGATTCATTGATATCTTTATAAAAACTGCTGAAGCAACTGTTAAACTTTGACTTCTTCCTATAATCCTATCTTTTAATATTCTCTTATTACCTTTCCAAAAGAAAAAAAAAATCTTCTTGGAAATGATTTCTACTGCATAATCTGCAAATGTCTAATATATTCTTCAGACTGCAAACTTCTCATGCTAAATGCATCAGTTCATTGTTGAAAAACAGAATATTTAGCACCACCAGTTTGTAATAAAAAGAGTAAAAAAAAATAACGGAATGACTCTGTACAACTTTTATTTGTTGATATTTTCAGTTCTAATCAAGAACACGGGCAATCATGACAGTGCAGAGAATCAACAATGTCAATGGCATTTCCTCTGAGGAGCACAAATGTCTCCGTGGAGGCCACAGTGGTGAACAGATTGAGCAAATGAAATGAAGTTCGAGAATTATTTTCCAATCCATTGACCATCAGATAGTTTCATAACCTTCCACCAAAAACAGCTTTCTGATGCTACAGACCCTCAGAAAACCCTTTTCAAAGTCTCATGCTGTTTTCTGCATTTGCCCCGCTGTAGCTCCAATTGGACTTTATCTAGACACAAAAATATTTTTGACTATAAAAGAAATAACCATAATGTGTGTAAGCCCTCAGTGCAGTGTGAACTTCTCCGCTATGTCTATGAAAACCATTAAATCAAATAACTGCTGTCTTGCTGAATTATCGTCACCCCACATTATGTGTGTACAACTACATGCAGTCTACGTTTCGCCTCCATATTTATTAATACAACAACCATGGAGGAAATATTAATGTGAAGCAAACATCTAATCATAGTGGCTCGGCTTGCTTCTGTTGATAAAAGCCTGTGCTACATTATAGTGTGATGTAAACTTGCTGCAATCAAATTTTGTTTTTCTACCTCGGTGCTGTTGGCACTTGTACCTTAATTTTGTCAAGGAATCATTACTGCAATTCAAAGCTTTCCACTCCAGAGTACATAGCTGTTTCCAAACACCCAGACAGTTTCATGCTGCCTTCCAGTGAGGATGTGCCCTCAGCACTCGTCTGTGATGGGGAGAGCTGATGAAGAAATGCAGTGCCATGGCCAGCGGTCAGCAGTGTTTATGAGGAGTGTCATCATGGCTGACAGCTTTCCTACTCTATGATTTATACACTTCCAATCACAGCAGCCACCTGCAGAGAAGAAACAACCCGCCTGCAGACGAATGTAGCATTGTTTCAAGTGAGCGGTGTCCTTGGTGACAGTACATAAAGTGACACTGTTTGATATTCAACAGCTGGAATTTACAGTAGTCTAAACCTTTGCAGAGACACATGTGAGACTTTTGAAATTCCATGATAAAACTAGTTGTCGTAGTTACAGCTATTCTTTTTATTTCACCCATAGTTATTATTATTATTTTTTTTAATTTTATTTATTTATTTTTTTTACAGTTGCAGTACCAAAACCAGTAAATGCTTTATATGCCACGGCAGAAGTGTCAGGTCATAGAGCAAATATGGATTTATATAGAAGTATATTTACTAAAGGATGTCAGTAATAATGAGAATTTATGACCATGTATGCAAGAGACTATACACTTATCAGTGAAATTGTACACTACTGTTTTTGAGAGTATAGTAGTAATTGTTTGAGAGTATGAATAACCCTATAAGAGAGTATAGAAGTATTTGTGAGAGTGTGTACAATTGTTTAAAGTGGAACTATTATGTGCATTTCAGGCTAATTTATTTTTATTTCTGAGACCAGAAGGGCTGGGATTGATCGAGTTATTGTCACAAATCGCTTTATTTACTTCAGACCGGCCCTCTCCGTAGGCTGTCAGATCAGCCTGTGGGCAAAACGAGTGGATTGAGACTCTTCCGCATTAAACCCCGCCACTGCACTACATCGGGAGCGCGCACCGCACCTGCTTTCGCCGTCATTGTAACATCTCATAAACAGAAGGATTAGGCTCATATGAACTCAATGAAAAAAACAAAACAAAATGTCAACACATAGCATACAGCCCTACATGTTGGAAGCTGAATCAGACCCTGAAAATGAAGTGGAAAACAGCAACCCACAGCAACGAACGCAGCAGGATGTCTCTCTTTGGTAAACTCACCAGCCATCGTTGGAAATAACTTTATCCAACGTTTTCCACCCGCCTGATGTATTTGTACATGCCCTTGTTAACCAGTAGAAGGTAACCAATCACCGAACCTTATCCCCCGGGACGTCACAAGGATTTGCAAGTAGAAAAACTCCCTAAAACGACACGTTTCTCGTCGCCATGGAAACCGAACGGAGAGAGTGCTGGAACTCAAGCTCAAACTCAAACATGCGTTTAGGTGATAAAAAAACTGTGTCGTTCACATGTCTGATGAGGATTCAACACTGTAGACAGCTTAGAAAACTCGAAATACCATAATAGCACCCCTTCAAGTCCCGGTAAGAGTGTAATATTGTTTGTGTGTGAGTATGATGGTATGTGTTAAAACCAAGTTTAAATGATCTCTTAGCCGGCCTCTCATAAAAGTTATCAATGTCGTGCACAGTAACGTACCTTTATATCATCACATTGTCTGGCTTTTGAACTGATACTGATAACAAACCCAAAGCTTCCACTCATCATAAGCAAAGATGATGCAACATGACTTCAATTAGGAATATCAACTTTCTATTTGTCAGACCCCGGGACAGTTTTCTATTTAACCACAATTCTCTGACACGTTCTTTTTACGCCTGTCACTGACTTTTTGTCAAATAATATAATTACTTGTGAATAAAATGAGTCGCTCTTGTATCATTTTTAATTAAATGCATGGTTTGAATGATTGCATTCTCCTTATGTATATATTTTAGTTTATTTGGGAAATGGTATTTAAACCAATATCATCTGAAATGAAGATAAGTCACAGTAGGTTAATCATCCCTTTTCCAACATTTTGCTGCCCCTTAGGAGGTTGATTCATACTTTCTCCTGCAGTTTGATGCACCATTAAGGATTAAATAACACACCCAGTGGCTGTGTAGCACCGTGTCAATAAGACAGACTAGCATAATTTTCATCCTTGAAAGCCATCTTTAATTGAAATCTCGTTGTCATTTTGGACCACAATCATTCAAGGCAGACCATGAAAATATGCAGCGACAGAGCTTAGGAATCTTTATTTAATTAGTTATAGAAAAATAATTTGATACATTCAGTTCTTGAGTCTTTGGGCAGTTACAGTCACATATATATATATATATATATATTTTTTTTTTATCACATTTTTCTATTAAGTGACACACTTTTGTTCTTGCCAAACACAGATAAGACTAATTGGACAATTGAGTCTCATGAATTGATGGTGTGGCTGGAGTTGGTTTTCTAGTTAAAATGTGGCACACATTTATAAAAGTCCCTCTGCAACTTTTTTGTTGTTGCCTGTGACCTTCATTAAGCTTCAGAATAGTTTTATTTTACTTCTTGTAGTTAGCTTTAAATTTATGAGTCACAAATTGACCATTACAGTTTCTTCACAAATGAAGGTTGACAATATTTATCATTTTAAGCATAATTGTCATGTTAATCCATTAACAAATTATTATTATTATTATTATTATTTTTTATATATTTATTATTTAAGGTTTAAATTCCTTATATGCTGAACTGAGTTTTCACCTCTTGTTTCATCTGTTTGTTGAAACTGTCATACAGTTTAAAATAGTTCTCTAGAAGAGACCAGTCAGCAATTTAATTGGTGAATTTTTCATTTATTTATGTATGTTTTTATTTTTGTTTGCTCCCAAAAAAAAGAATGTTCTATAATCACCGCTGTATATGCTGGTATTACTGGGAATCTCAAAATGCTTAACCTAAGTTATTTTTATGAAATCCCAAGTTTCCTTCCATTATCTCACCTGGAATTACCAAACCCACTGTGGCACTTTGTCACCTTGAATACACACCTTGAAGGTGCATAACTACAGAGCTCATTTCCCCTCCAACACCACCTTAAAAAAGAAAAAACCTTTGTAAATTGAGAAATGGGTACTTGAATATTAAAAACCTCGTTCCTTTAGGGATTTAACAGATGAAAGATGTGTTTGTGTTGCATACAGATATGGTTTCTTTTCCTTAGAAGATAATGTTAAAGTGTGGACAGCACCTTAATAATGTAAGATGTCACCTGTAGTGATTTCATTTTTTTGGGTTAATACTGACATCTAATTTTATCTGTAATTGTATTTAAGAAAATATCATCTATCAAGCGATCCATTCCTTCCAGTGACCAAGAATAAATTTCTGCAATTCATTCCAGGATCCTGTTTTAATGTCCAAGCTATATTGGATGTTCTTTGTACACAACCTACCAACAGAGGATTTTTCCATTATGTAGACTTTTTGTCAAATAATATAGTTGTTTGTGAATAAATAAGTCAGTCTTGTATTATTTTTAATTAAATGCATGTTTTAAATGTTTGGTTAGTAGTGGTTAGTACTGTGGCCTCACAGCAATAAGGTTGCTGGTTTGATCCTTGGCTGGGGCAAGACTCAAACAGTGGCCTTTTTGTGTGGAGTTTGCATGTTTTCCTTGTGTATGCACCAACATCCACCGATGTGCATGTTAGGTTGATTGGTTATTCTAAATTTTCCATAGGAATGAGTGTGCGTAGTTGTTTGTCTCTGTGTGACCCTGTGATGGACCGACGAGCTGTCCGCGACCCTTCATTGGATTAGGCGGTTAGGATAATGAATGAACAAATGTTTTGAATGATTGCATTCTGCTCATTTATATATTTTATTTTGTTTGGGAAAAATAATTTAAACCAATAACAACCGAAATGAAGATAAGTCACAGAAGGTTGATGATCCCTCCTCCAGAATTTTGCTTCCCCTTTGGGGTTAATAAATATATAAAGTTTATAACCAAAACAGTCATAAAAACAATGATAATAATGAAATCATATTCCCTACAGATATCCAAATAGTAAAGTAGCAAGTATTGAAAAACTATGATATTAAAATAAACATGCACTTTTTCTATGGTTTTAAAAGTCAACATGGAAATATTTTTGTAGAAAATAAAATGCAATCATCATTCAGAGCTTTTCATGACATTTAGCCTCTTCATGACTCCTACATGATCACTTACCAAACTGTTGCAACAAGTTTAGCTTCTGTTTTTCCACTGCGACACACTTTAGTGATAAGGACTCACCACATGCTGGAAGAAATGGAAAAACTAAACCAGAATCTTTATCTCTGGACATAGTGGATAAACATAACCTCTGCCTGGGTGTTATCAAACACCAGTGAGCAGCAGTAATAATTCTTATCCATGTGAACATTTACCCTCTGGTCTTCCCTGAATGGAAAGGTACTGTGTACCTTGAATCAGCTGTCTGGACAAATGTTCCTTTACACTAAGAATGTCTTGCCTATGATAAATCCTTTAAATTACTCCATGCATGCTCCAAGGAAGAAACACGACATTGCTTCTTCCAGCATGGAGTGCAGGAAAATAATTTATGTGGAATGAAATGCAGTGCAAGCGTACATCCAAAGAGTCTGTCAGAGAGCAACACACAGTCACCAGATATTTTTTTTAACATAGTCAGCAAAATAGTATAATGAAGCTATTCTAATGAAGCAATCATTTCCTCAAATGTTTTAGAATTGCCATACTGAAGAAAGGGCACATGAATTCAAAAGTTCAGTTATGATATTAGAGTTTAAACTTGTGCATGTAGAAGCTCAACATTAGAGAGAGAAAGAGGAAAAAAAAAAAGGCTTTTGCTATATAATACAGGCTGATCTGACTCTTTAAAGAGGCTCAAGCATGCCACAGCTGAGGATGGCACATCCGTCAGTCTTTATCTCTATGTTAAAAGAAAACAAGGCACGGGGGTTTGAATATTTGGCCCTGATTACAGCATACGTTGAAGTTTCCAAGATGGATATAGAAAGTATGTCTGTGTGTGAAAAATTGTGCCTTACAACAGTGTTTCTTAAACTTTTTGAACCACGACTCCCTAGATGTTACACGCTGGCACTTGGGTAGATGTAAAGCTGTAAAACTGTCAGAATCTTTCTAAATCAGGATGATAAAGTGTTTTTTGTGGTTTGTTTCACCACTGTGACAAGGCACCTACATGCCCAAAATCAGATTCTCTTGTAAAGATAATTCACATTTTAACCAGAGTTTGGTGCTCGGGTCTGTGGGACCGTTGGGCACAATAAATATAGCTTTGCCAGTGTGGTTCCTCATCACAACAACTGATTTTTGAAGAGAGTGAACCTTTTTATGATGATATAGAAGACGAGGTTTCGCATTGTGAGGATGACATCTATGAATATGAGTCTGGCTTTGATTTTGAAGAAGAAGAGATTGAGACTGACCATCGACTACTTTCATAACCATGAAAAATCACATGACCTGCCAACCAGCATCCAGCCTCAGGACCAGAAAAAGTGGAAAAACAAAAAGTGAAATCACTGTTTTCTTCTCCAAGAACCGATCATCACCGATCATCAGAACTGGTGGAAGTGTGGTGAGGATCCGTGGGATGAAGATGCAGTAGGGGCCAATTCGGATGGAAATTACTCATGTGTAACAAGTCTTCCTTTGAGCTTTTCAGTCAATATCGCATTTAGAAAATCAGAATATAGCAATTTAGAAGGAAGGCTCATTATGGGATAGAGGTGGAAGAAGATGAACTGAACCCTTTTACATGCCTACTGGGGTTCTCATCCCTGCTGGTCAGAAGAGGACTCCACAGAATCTCTTTGGGGTGGACAACTTGGCAGAGAACGTATCTTTCTGTGTGATGGCCAATGCAGTATATGTCTGACAAGCCTTGTTATTTTGAAGTTTGTAGCAACAAAAAAGAGCACTGTAAAGTTTGTGGATGCAAGATGGAAAGTAAAACACAACATACATGCATGCATCAAGTGCAGAAGTACACGAGCCCCAGTTTAAAAATGCAAAAATATGGCAGGTCCACCAGAGCCATGCACACTGGCCGAGTAAAGATATGACCACCAGACAAGGATTAATAGAGCTTTTGTACTAACTTTGTTATTTATGGATTAATGTGTGAAAAAATGAAGGAGCTAATTTCACAGATTTATTTCTCCATTAATGGTTTCGTTTTGACAGCCATGATTAAAAATCCCCAAATTTATTTGATACATGTAATCTAAATCACTTTTACAATTATCTGGTGACCCTGTGAAATGATCTTGCAACCCCGAGGGGAAGCAGACCCCCCAGCTTGAGATCCGCTGCTCTACAGCGCTGGATGACATGGAACAATATGGGTGTAAAAATGAGGATGATGAGGAGAGAGAGTTGAGGAAGACAGCATTGATATTTGGAAAGAAGCCACTAAGAATGAAACCTGAATTGAACAGTTCTTTTTTTTTTTTTTTTTTTAGAGCATGCAATAAACACAAACCCTGGAGTTTTTCTGACATCTGATGCAGTGTGTGAAACTAAATCCCAGGCCAGCGGAGCAGAGCAATTGTGAAAACCTGCTCGGCATGTCAGTTATTGGTAAATCAGGTGGAGAATCGGAGACAGCTGCCTCTGCTATTCTCTCCTTGTATGAAAATGTGCAGCATTCTTCTCAGCTGATCTGAGTCTTTGTGTTTGAGGAAACACTGTCATCCTTATTTTTAACAGATCACCTATGTTTTCTGTTTCACTTGCATCCTGAATTTAGTTGCAAGTGAATAAACATTAACCTCTACCAAACGGTTATTAGACAGGATAATTTCTAATACGTTATCTGAGGAAATGAATGCTAATCGTATGAGAAGACCTAAAAAGCCACAATACTGATCATATTTATCATTGATCACATCTAATAAGTCAAAATTCACAGATTTGTGATTAATGCAGGCATCAGCTATGGATGAACTGTAATAACATAAAAAATTTCAGTGAAGCTTTCTGCAATTACAGTGTATAGAAATGTGTATTTGAATGCATAAGTGAGGTGTTTCCCAAAGTTTACCAAACTTTAAACCTGGAGATTTCAAACATAGCAGCTTAATGTGGTAAAAGGTCAGTCTGTGTTGCATACACAAGTTTTTCATCGATTTTCTGTTAAAGAATTTACGCGCAAGTATGAAATCACATTTCCATGACTTAGTGGAACTGGATATATTCCTTCAGACGGCAAAAGGTCTCTTTATTTGAATTTGCCAAAAGTTGCAGCTCTTGTCTGCCTACTTAGATTTCACAGAAATAAAAAAAACAAGTGGATTAATTCAGTTAAAATGAAGCTGAAATGTGACACACTATAGGTCTGGCAACAAACCGGCTAAACCAGCAGATCAATGAAGAGGCTGAAAATCTGCACATTTACAGAGAAAATTTTAAGAAACCTCATGGTTATTGGATGGTCAGTGGATTCATTTTATGCAGAGCCAATGTGATAGAGAGTTGAAGAATATCTATTTTTTTTCTAAAGTGATGACTTATATTAGTGTGAAAGCTCTGTGCATATTGTGTTTGTGACTTTTATAGACATAAGTCTAATGAGAATATAAAGAAGGGTCTTTTTAACAGGTTTTTGGAGCTTTAAACCTTAATGAAACAATGTAAACAATGGATTGACACTGTCAATAGTAGTTTCATGAAAGGAGGGCATCTGTTCGTTATTAGAGTCATGTTTTTTTTCTCTATTTGGACATAGTGGAGCTGTTAAAAGAAGAAACCTTGGGATACCCATGCCAGGTCAATGCCATCCATCCTTCGACCTGTGGCATGTTTGTATGGGTATCCAGAGATGAGCTAAGATGTTCCCAACTTGGTTTTTATTGGTGCGTTTGAGAATATCAGACTTAGACTGTTGTTAAAACTCAATAAATTGTCAATCTGCAAACAGATCACAGAATATCTTGGCATTTCTTTGGTTTGATTGGCAGCTTATTCTTTCTTTTTCTACCCTTCTCACATTTCTGCTGCTGCGTCTACGTCTGACAGCTGGAAAACTAACTGAAAACCTTTCAATTTATTTTCCTGTGTAAAAAGGAAACAACACAGTAGCATCCGTCAAAAGATCTTATTTGCACATTTAATAATTGCAAGGGTTATCGACCAAGATGTCTGGTCCTTCCTAAAAGTCCTTACTATGTGGAGGGGGAAAGTAGATTTACATATGCATGACCAGCAGAATGCAGATGTATTTCTCTGCCAGCACTATTAAGGGTGTTATCCATTCACTGCACATGGTTTGTGAACACTATGGCATTCTAATTTTTTTTTTTTCATTTCAGAGGTATGCTGCACACTCTTTGCACTCTCAAGCCCTGGAGCCAGAGTCTACATGTCTCATCTACTGCAGGAGTCAAGGCCATGAGAATAATTTGGTTTCAAAATCCATCATAAAATCAACTGGAAGCTTTAGCTCACACTGACTCTTGTCTTAGTGGTTTGTTTTATTGCTAAACTCTAAAGAATGACAGAAGCACATGGTTCTATCCCCGTTGTCTCCCAGGATTTTAAATTGGGGTTAGTTTGGAGAGGATCCACGTGCTTTTACTCTGCTGCCTAGATGAGTCAGTGGTCAGGGTTTACAGATGGTATGCCTCAACAAAGATCCAGCTAACAGGCGTATCAGTGGAACAGTCATGTTGTTGTCTGGTGTGAATGGGAGGTGGAAGGATTTGTCCACCTGTTCCACCTGTTTGCATGGCTTTTTAAGTCAGTCCTATTCATCAATTTAGTGAAAATATGTTTAGTTTTAATGTCTAATTTAACCTGGTTACACATGTATATAGTTTACATTTACTTCGCTCACAGGCCCAATAATATTTTATATCTGCCTAACAATGTGGCTAGATTACACATCACCCATGCGCCCACACATGCACCCAAAAACTAAACGCAACCACACAACAAACCCACATGCTAACATACAAAGTCAACCTTCTCTTAACACTGCTGCCAACTCTGATTCCAGGGCTTTGTGTGACATATTGCACATCCTTGTAATTACATATATTTCCCTCACAAACTCTTCAAATGTTTCATATTGGAAGAGTTCTTCATACTGGAGGAGGCAAATTTGACACAAAGCCAGCTGCATAAAACTGTGGTCTCTTGTTGCTTTTTATAAAGTC
Organism: Telmatherina bonti; assembly: GCF_933228915.1. Taxonomy (NCBI): domain Eukaryota; kingdom Metazoa; phylum Chordata; class Actinopteri; order Atheriniformes; family Telmatherinidae; genus Telmatherina; species Telmatherina bonti. The sequence continues at coordinate 26,370,978 of NC_136612.1, forward strand.
TCTAGTCATTTTTACGGATCATTCAGATATATCAGAAGTACAAGCTGCAAAATGCCACGTTTTGCAAGTATTCATGCTGTGCCAAGTTTTTGATGTGCTCTGCTGTGTATTTGTTTATGTCTTGGAGACAGAATATGTGATTTATAGTTAGACTGGTGGGGGTGGCAGCAAGGGAAGCTGTTATGTTCTTCCTTTGCTGCTTGTCGTGCGCAGCTGCTGTTCTTTCCAGCTTGCTGTACGTTCACCCTGATATGCACCCTCAGGCAGTATGCCTTTCATTATTTCTTTTGAAACTTTCATCTGAAGTCTCTGAGGGATTAGCCCTCTTGATTCCTGACACAGTCAATGAAAAACAAGGCTCATATACTGGGAGGCTTACAGCCAGAGAAGCCGCGCTCAGCCCTCCCCTCGTATCTCAACGTGATGCTGTATAATGGTTTACAAAAGAAGAGTATTCTCCTCTTATTTTAGGCAATTTTGGCAGATTTGTGCGTTGTGTTGAGGTTTCTGACTGCAGGAATTCCATATTCTGCAGTTCATATAATATGTCATCATTGCTTGTAGAGATGTTGGGTCACTGAAGCAGAGGATTAACACAACAATGTCCTGCTGGAAATTGTTTTGGGTTTCCTTGCTGCTCATAAACAGCAAGGTTGGTTTTTCAAGCTTTCACCCACCTATGCCAATTAGATAAACCAATTGTTCTAATCTTTGTCCTGAAATGTGTTTTCACTAATACAGTGATGTACCAGTGTGTATATCTGACGGCATGATGCTGCTTTAGATGTTATAATATGAAAAAGATTTTTCACATATTATGAACATTTCTCTCAAAACTAATGGCAAGGATGCCCAAAGGTAGAGAACTGACAGCCTTTAAAAAGAAGTTACAGCTAGTGGTGATAACAGAACAAACACTTCTACAACTGGAAGTAAAACTTAACCTTTAGCCCTTATCAGATGTATAGATGGCTCTCAGTATGTGTGCAGTTTTACAGTAAACTAACAACAAATCACCCGTTAAATTATCTATTTAGACAATGAGAAAAAGCAGACAGTATATGATTGTTTTCTGTTTTATGCTGGTTCGACTGTTTGAACTTAGGATTTATCTTTCTTTTGTTTTTTTTTTCATTCATTTGTCTATTTTCCAAAACATATTGTTCCTTCAGTGCGGAAACAGTCGAGTTTCTGTGTTAGAGCTGCACATTTGGCATCAGCAGGAAATATTCTTATGTATTTTAGGGGTTATTTAGTGACCTACTTATCAGCCAGGCTTATAGTGAGATTCACATCTATTTTCTTTTTTATAAACTGAAACTTCAAAACAAAGATCTTCCAAACACATTAAAGTTCACCATCTCTGTCTTCCTGTTTGCTCACAACCGATCGGTAGCGAGCACAGGTAATCAACTTTAAAAAGTCATTGTATATCCTAGAAAAATCTGCTTCCAATGAGAAGTTCATAGAAATTTGTTGTGCACCAGGACAGAAAAGAAAACAAAAATGCATTCACTGTTTGGAAAAAAAAAGAGGCTGTGATATTGTTTACATTCACATAGTTGCCTTGGGAACAGGAAACCATTGTCGTACCAATTTTCACGACTGCTTTTCAAACTTTTTGACTTCTAATATAACAAAACAATAATAACATGCTTGTCTTTAGTTAGTTGATTAGAAGGATTAATTAAATATAGGAAAATTCCTTTTAAACCCTGCAACTCCCATGATGAAAGGAAGACTTTCTTTAAACTGCACATCTAGGAAGCAGTAATAATATCACGTGATTATCTGTAAGATCAATGATGGCTGAGCAAATGTTGCAATCTTCACTCTATATGCTGTAAAAACGATGAGTTATTAAACAGAGTTCCCTCGGGATTCATGTGCTGTGTAATGACGCACTCCCTCCTTTGAGCTTACTTTTGTCAGCAGTTTCATTACTTTGCACTTTGCTACTAAGCAGGTGGAGCTAATCTATTTAGTTTGCCCTTCAGTTATGGTTTACTGTCCAGGGGACTGGACACAAGTGTCTCCAATAATCCCTTAATTAGGCAATGATGGACTGTTCATTTAGTATGCAAAGCTGCAAATCTCCACATCCACTGAGCAGAGCCCTTTGCAGTCATACGGAGGCCAACGCTAATGATCTCAGCAAGTGGCAGCAATCCATTGGAGCGCTGCAGCAAGTGCACATTAATCTTACGGGTGATCCAGTTGATGAATGACCCTGGCCCAGAAGCCCTGGCAGATCCCACCTTAATTATGCTGAGGGAGCCACACCTGGGAGGCACTGGGGGACATTGCTAACTCAGGAACAACAACTTGGGAGAAAGTCTTCGGTCCGCAGGCAGATTGTTCCACATAGATCCAGTCCAGGTTTCACAGTGTTGCCTTGGAGAAGAAAGAGCCTTTCCAGCAAGTCCACAGCGGACATTATTGCCAGGACTGGGACATGCTAAGTGCAAGTGGACATTGTTAGGTTAGGACAATCCATTAGAGAAAAGCAACTTTAATGCCAAACCCAAAAGAAAGTGTTTCTCTGTGATGATGCTTCCTGCTGGATGTGCTCAGAGATGTTTAAAGAAAAAAAGCACAGCAGGGTGAGTGTTACATCAGTCTAACGTCAACATCCTGAAGATATCGCACTGGCACAATGGGAGGATGAGTGAAAGAGAAAATGGAATCAAAAAGCACGAGTAAACAATTTGAGGGAAAAGGAACAAAACACTAAATCCTCTAAAAACTGTTTGACATTACAAAGAAAAAACACAAATGTCTGGAAAATTCTGGATCATTTTGGGAATATTTAGATAGTTTAGATAGATAGTGGAAAAATCTGTGATGGTGAAACTGTCATGTTTGAAATCTCCAGGTTGTATTCATTATCTAAAATAGGAGCATTGTTTTTTCTTACTTTATAGTGTTTTACCATCAAGTGGCTGAGGATGTGTGTAGGGAACCGGTGACATATGAGACGGGAAGAGTTTAAAATGAATTTTGCACCAGATCAGCCTATTAGTTATTTTATCTTTTGGCAGGAAAGGAAATCACAGTTTTCTCTTGGTAAGATGGAAAAAAAAATTCTACCATCCGTAAACTGAATATGCTTTAGATTGTTCAAATTTCTACAATGGTTGGGGAAAAAAGGGCTAAACACTCCCGCATTTAAGGGCAGTTTTTAGTTATCTTTGATTAATACTGTTGGGAATACCAGTCCATATGATGTATAGCTTTTTCATTTTACCTTAAGTAATGGGAAAGCAGTCCCTGTCCCCATTTAGGATATGAAACCATTCACAAAAGTTACTGGATGATTCTTGTAGCAACTTATTGTGTCATTAATATCTCATTATCGTGTGCAAAAATCTATTACTCTATTTCTATCTCTGTCTGCTGGCTGACCGCTGCAACACCAAAGTACAACAAACTGATATAAGTATGTCCATGTACAATAACGTTGGGATGCAAAAGGTCAGCTGGAAATGGCACAAAGCCCGAAGGAGTTCTCTTAAGGGCCAGCTGAATTTAATACACATCCATCACTTTTTATCATCTAATTAGTCTACAGTGTGGCAGCCTGGTCAACACTGGAAGGAGGCAGAATTATTGATCAAGTAAAGGAGAGTATCTATCATTTCACCTCAGCATTGACCCTCCAGCCACTTGAAAACAAGGAAGACAGTGTCACTGTAGCAACGAGAGATGTGAATCATGGATGCGATACGCAGCACTTTGTTTAACTTAATAGACATCTTGTTCTTTAGACTCAACTTCTGTAATAAGCGCTGCCACTATGCTGTATGAGATGAACTTTGAAATACTTTTCAGAAGCGCTTTTTTTCTGTCAGTGTACTGAATATCTGTCCTGTGTGTTTGCAGGAATTTTGTGTCCAAATGTAATGGATGATGGCAAGGAAAAGAGAGGAATTAGATTATTGTCTCAAAAATGGCTACTTTTTCGAGGATTTGTTGACAGTTTATAACAAAAAACCTATTAAAAACATTTTCAGTGTTGCAATATATAAAGGCGTTATCACTATTCAGGTTACAGAGAGACTTTGTGTTTTGTAGAGCCAAGACACAAAAGTCATGTCGCCATGTTTTAGCAAAGTGTGGATGGAGAGCTTCGCTTTTTACATGGAAAAGTTCTTTATTGTAAAATGATAATAATAGATTATAACATCTTGGTTATTTTCACTGACAACATTTTTAATTTGAATATTTTTTTTCTTTTAAATACAGCTTGAATTAAAGCATGAATTCATAGTTTAACTTTTGCACCTGCAACTTCTGTAATTCTTTGAAATTCCCCAGTGTTGTAGTCAATATGCTGAAACAAAAGAGCACATTGTTTTTTACTATGCAGACATCGAGATTAGGTCATAATTTTTTGTTCCAACAGATGAGGAACATAAAGCCACATTCAAAGTTGTATCAGGATGTTTAAGGAATCATAACACTGCATAAACACTACTCACCAACTACCTCCCTAACTCCAGTCATTCCTGTCTAAGCTAAATAATCGCCTGTCAAAACCAAATTTTGTAAAGCAAATTCTTGGAAGACTAGTCTTTTAAACGGTGCCTAGAAAAATGTAGTTTAAGTGTATTTGCAGTGTGTGCCAAATATGATGTATCATTTGGCAAACTGTGTCATTTCTCTCTACTAACACATTTAAATTCCCATCCCAATGTACAGAACAGAGTGTGCAGCTGCAGAGCGGGACTTGTATTTGCACAATGTGTTTCTGTTCATGTATCCCAGGCTATGTTTACGTTCAAGCCCCCAGGCTGCAGGTCTCTGGATGGAATTCATGTCCCTACCTGGCCTTAGCATGTAGAAGGTTTTACTTCAGGGGTGTCGAACTCCAGTCCTCGAGGACCGGTATCCGGCAGGTTTTTGTTGTTTCCCTCCACCAACACAGCTGATTCAAATCAAATGCATCCAGCAGCTTCTTGTCAACCTGTTTTTAAGTTTTCGGTCAGGTGTGCTGGAGCATGGAGACAACAAAAACCTGCAGGATACCGGCCCTCGAGGACTGGAGTTTGACACCTGTGTTTTACTTAGTTTGCATCTAGACGTACATAAACCATATTTCTGATTATCTGGTTTGTTTATGAAAACCTCATGCTTTCCATTGGGATGTTACGTGTGCATTTGGCAAACATAGAAAGTATTCTATGGGTGGAAGAATGTAAAGGCAATTTGTTTTCATAAATGCACGTTCGGTGTTTCAATAAAAATCTCTTCTTTTCTCAGTAGTTTGGCAGTCTTTGATCCGCAGCGTTGTTCTTCATTAACATGTTCAAAAAATATCATTAAACATCTTGTCTAATTTCTTTCTCCTCTGGGCCAGTAAAAGAAAAGTTTAGTTTTCCAATCTTCCAGCAGAGATATTCTACAAAGAAATTCATGAGAAAATGCCTTCCAGTATTACTCAGAGGCACGTTCCTCATGAATTTTGTTTTAGTCATTAAATGCAGACAACAATAGGAGGTTCTGCCAAACCCCAAACAGCCCTTGTTAGGTGGAGAGCATTGCCATGTTTCCAAATTAACTTTTTTTCTCACTTTATAGCATTTTCATACAGAAATGCAGTCACTTTCTTTCTTTATTTCTTGGTCCAGGAGGGGGGACAGGGCTGGATTGATATCATGTCTCGTGTGACATTGTGCAAGGTAGTCTGTATGCCCGTACTGGCCAAAACCTTCCTGCAGTACCTGTTTGTATCAACTCTAGCAGCAAAGCTCAGACTATGGCAGAGTTCAGAAGCAGGTCATTATATATTAGAAAATCCAAATCTCTGAGGTGGTGCTGCAGCTCCTGAGCTGTAACTATATTGAGGAAGTGCAATAGGCCTTGTGTGTTTTATACTGACTTGCAGGAACACCATGTTTTTAGTACCATACACATTTTGACAGGAATGTAATTTATGTGATAATCTCTGTTACACATCCTGATGTTCAGTCTCATGAAGCTACACAGCCACAGCTGAATAAATTTAACATAAAACACACCACTGAGACAGAAGGTCTCCCACATTTTTCCCACATACAAATGACTTCAGTAGGTCAGGTATATCTGAAGGAAAAATGTAGTACCATGTTACTCTAGTAGTAGGTATACATGTTGGCTGGTCTAAACAATGCAAGTTTATTGTAAAGACGCTCATGTGCTAAAGCCTCCAGAGTGAACCATTTGAAAGCTAAGACATCTTTAATTTCATATTTTTGATAAATGTATAATGTATAATTTGGATTAAAATTCGACTTAAACATGACGAGTGAGTGTGAACTGCAAAGGCAACTGATGCTTCATGGCATTTAGAGTCTCATCCTGGTGAACACTACTAGCTGATACACCATGTGAGACATTGAAAAAAGCACTATTTAGCTTTCTGACCTTAAAAAAATGCCTTTTTGAATTGTTTTGATGGCACTTTGACATTTATAATACACATATCTGGAGTCATTGTTGCCCAAGAGCAGTCCTAGGCTGAGAAACCACATTTTACAACTTGTACTTTGGTGCCTCCCGTAATAGCTGAGCTTTGCTTTGTGCCCTTTTGTGACATGCTAATAACTGAATAAAACACGGTGGTTGTTTTGAATGTGAACAGCGGATGATTCATGGAAGAGCACATTAACAGAGAATGAGAAAAAATGCAGAAAGCACGAGGTAAGACAAGAGCTAACATTGTACAGGCTTCAGTGCAGCTCAGCGTCCAGGCAGGATGCAAAATGAGCCGTCAATAGGGGGCGCCTCACTGAGGAAATCTGCCAAAGGTGAGACATGCGTCATGAACTTGTGTCATACATGGATCGACATGTAGATCCCAACTCTAAACCAGCTGCTCTAATGTCAGCAGTCTATAAGCATGTATTAATTTAAGCACCTAATCATTTGATAGTCATCTGACTTAAAATGTATCTTAATGTAACTTTATTTCCAGTATGTAAAATATAAGGTTGTTCTGAATTCACCTCTGAAAATGTTTTTATAATGCCATGAGAGAAAATGAGCCCAGTGTATTATTTGTATTGAGTATACTCAGTGTGTCTTTATCCGTTCTAATAACACATAATTCATCTTGAATGAGTCGTGTCAAAACTCTTTACATGTAAAGAACATTTTCACATTGCATGTTTGTTTGAGTCAAACAGTGTTTTTTAAAAACCCTTTTCTTTGTTTAATTCTATGAGGGGATCCTTACAAAATAGTTTGATACCGACATTCAACAGTTAACAGAATCTCTTGACAACAAGACAGTTGTCTGGCCTTCAACTTCACGAAACATGTTTTTTTTTTTGTTTTTTTTTTTCTTGAGTGACTTCTTATTTGTAAATGCAAATAGACACAATATCAGCACTGAGCGTCCACAGGGACAGACAATGTCTGAGCGATTTATGAATGGCTGAGATAACAGGCACAACAAAGGGAAGATAAAATGGTTCAATATATTGTTCGGATCGTGATTTATCATCAGCGCTGAGTAACAGCAGACGTCTTAATGGCACTTCACTTACACTGTTAACACTGAGACATTGTGCTTTAAATGTTTCAGGGGCAGGGCATCTGAGCATGCTCAGAAATCTCTCACTCTGAGACAGGTAGTCTGATAGCGGAGGAACTTTACAAACAGGGCAGTTGGTGCTAGAGAGCTCTCTGCTTCGCTGAGTGGCAATTTACGAATACAACAATTTCAACAAACCCATTGAGCTCTCCTACGCTCTCTTGACTGCCAAACACTCAGCAACTATTGTGCCCGACGCACTTGCCCATGCTCTCCTCCCACTCGCCCAATCACCTGCATCATTACATACAGCTCTGCTGTGTTGCAAAATAGCTGTGACATAAAGTTGAAACAAAGATAAGAACTGACTTTTTTTTTTTTTTTTTTTTTGAAAATGAAGTCTTGCTGAGGGTGACGGATCAGATTTGTGCCAAAAATGTATACAATTCCCAAGTAGGCTGAATGGAATCTATTTAATCATACATTTGTATTTGGAGACCATTTTTTTTAAAATAGTAACACAACAATGTATGTTTTAGGAAAGTACAGTTTGGGTAAGTCAGATACCCATAAATCTCAGATATCCAAAGGAAATATGTTTGGCACAACACAGCAGCCAGACCACCATTCAGCTATAGGACGCTGGACAGGACAAGTTAAGAAATAATTATTTTTTTTAAAAAAATATGTGGTACTTGTCAGCTGGGTTTAGTTTTTAGACTGAAAACCATGAGCTCAAGCATCTAAACTGGATTTGAGTGATGCTTAGTGACTATTAATAGGAACTTATTTAAATGATTGTTATAATATTTTGATGATCAATTAAATTGTTTTTTAAATTAAATTAAATTAAAATAAATTAAATTAAATTAGTTTAAGTTGAACTGAGACACAGCTTGGTTGTCAGATCCCTCCATTAACTTTATATATTCACTGAAAAAATTAAAAAAAAAAAAGGGCCTTGATATAGGAAAGTCAGCATGTAGCCCACTCTCTCTCTACACCTACAGCTTTCACAATGACAGATTTTCTGATTCGCATGGGAGCACACATGCTGAATGCTAAAGAGCTGCTTTGGTACACTGCTGTCCTTTACCAACACTCTATAATAAAATGACTTGATATCCCCCCTGGTTTGCATTCCCAGCCACCTACAGGCACTTAGAAATGACAAATTTGGCCAAGTAACATATTCATAGAAATATTTTGCCGAGTCCAACCCTCAGTGCTTTAAAATAGCAGTGGCTCTCTGCTGTGAGAGCTCGACACTGCAAATTATTTCTGACCTTATGCTTAAAGTGACGATGGCTCTTGGTGGAGACGTGTGATATAAGCGATTGTCTGATACACATGAGACATGATAGCATTTGGAGATCAAAGTATTGTTGCAACAAAGTGTGCAAGTTAATGTCCTGTAAATATTATCAGTAATTGGAGTCTGAACAAATATTTATTATATATTATATATATATATATATATATATATATATATATATATACATATATATATGTATATATATATATATATATATATATATATATATATATATATATATATT
>NC_136612.1:26380252-26554758 GCF_933228915.1 Telmatherina bonti
TATATATATATATATATATATAATATATATATATATATATATATATATATATATATATATATATGTATGTGTATATATATATATATATATATGTATGTATATATATGTATATACGTATGTGTATATATATTTTTTTTATTAGTTAATTTTATAATAAGTTAACAAATGCAATTCTCCACAAAAAACCAGCAGGGTGCAGAGATGAGCTTCCTCCAAAAACAATCTCTAACAAAATAATCTTTCTAAGAGTGACTTTAAGCGTCAATTTAACACAGCACGGGTTATTTCTAAGTGCAATAAGCGCTCACACATCCGCGCAGCGTGGATCGATCGCATCTCTGCGAGCTGTCTGCGGGAACCAGGACGCGCTTCTCTCTGCACAACTATTTCAAAAAAGAGGAAACCTGACGTTTATAGCCCTATTTGTGCACGGACATGAGGAAATGTGGGTGTACACACTAGTTGTGCTGTGTGGCGCTTGAGCTCGGATGAGCTCACACAGCCGATGCGCACATTGTAGGATCCTACCAATGTGAGAAGGCGCAAGGACATCGAGCGGCAGCCTGGCATTCAGTGGGAAGTGTGGATGCTTTTGTGCAAGGGCTGTCTACTTTCTGCAGCACAAAGTGAAAAGAGGGACGCACAAGGGGCTGTGTTTTCTATTTGTCTCACGTTGGACAGACTAAATGGATTTGTAGGTGCACTGGATGACTGGAAAGCCACTCTACTTTCGCCCCCCCTCCCCAGCACACGGGACTGGACTTGGGGTTGAGCGACTAATGAGAAGAAGCCCACTTTGAACACTCTGCCGTTCGTTTTCTGTTTTCTCATGCCCCTTCGTAAGATGCCAGGATTTCGTCTATCATACACTGTCCACTTCAAGCCAGGCTGCTCATTTGGGAAGACGCCAGACCTCCAGTGTCTCAAATCTGCAAGTTCTGTCCAATAAATTATGACATTGTCTGTCAGCCTTGGAATAAGAAATCAATACTCACGAAAAGGGACGCGATAGTCTTCCGGAATTTTAACGATCTGTTTCCCCACCGCTGTCCTTATAAATATGCGATTTGGTTGGATTAGGATGGTTTGGTCCAGCTTGACGCTTTTTTAGCTGGAGCAGCGCTGATAGTGACTGATTATTGCTGTTGATTTTGTGTCCATGCAAGACTCGGGGTGGAAACATGTCTGGCCACTTCTTTGAGAGGATCACTGCTGTCAGAGATGGCATTTTGGTCCAGCACTTCGGTTTTCACCTCTAAAGTGCCCCGGAAAATCTTATTCATGTTCACCCTCTCCCTCTCTGTCACCTACTTGTTCTATAGCTTGATGAGCTGCTACAACTCTCTGCAGTTCCCCTTGCAAGAAAACTATGTGTACCAAGGGAGGCTGGTGACGGAGGAGACAACTTTTGTGACATTGAGGGAGAAACTTTACTCCACTTCGCAGGGTTTTACTGAATTTACAGAAAGAACAACGTCGGTTTCCACCGTGAAGGAGCATGCTGAGGCCGAACAAAGGACAGTGGAGTGGATTAAGACTCAGGCGTCTCCAACTAAATCGGCGGCAGCGCGTCACACCACCGCGCAGGAGAGGGAGCACCAGGAATTCAGCACCACGGACAGCGAACTCAGCGTGAACTGCACCTCGGATTATGGAGAGAAGAAACTCCCGCAAGCCATTATCATCGGGGTGAAGAAAGGGGGGACCCGAGCCCTGCTGGAGGCTCTCAGGGTGCACCCGGACGTCAGAGCTGTTGGGAATGAGCCACATTTCTTTGATAGGAACTACGAGAAAGGGCTGGACTGGTACAGGTACGTTTCAGCCCAAACATTTGTTTTAAAGATGATATTCAGGTTTTAATGGCTGTGGCCAGAAATCCAGAGCGATTTGAAGGGATTTTAGGAGTTTCAAAAGGAGAGTTTCAGCACGTGATTCACTGCTTCTGAGGGAAAAGAAGTCACTTGTGTGATTTACTAAATGAGTTATAAAAATGGCTGATGTGAAGTTCATTTTGGTTAATGCAAACTCTTCTTCCTCATACTTCCAGTTCTTACACTAAAATAACAATCTAGTCCAGACCAAATGCATTTTTTATTCCATAATAAGACTGTCTGCAAGGAAACTAAACATGTGGTAAAAAATAGCATAACGCAGACATTGTCATTGTCATGACATCACATTTTCAGAAACATGACGCAATCTTGGTTTGGTGACTTGCACTAGATGGTTTTGTCATTTAATAATTTGTCTTGTGGAAGAGTACAAAGTTTTTAAATCTCTTTTCATGTGGAGAGGTGCACAGCATGTAAGGTCTTCCTACCATGCTAGAAGAAGAAATTTTGTTCAGACAGAAGAAAAAAAATCTTCAGAAAAACAGCTTTAATAATTCTTTAGACACGTTAAACATGGAAGCACAAACACACACAGATGCGTAGCATGTGCAGTTTAGGGTTTCATAAGGCTTATTTTACCTCCCCTCCCAAGTTTTCCCTTTATATCAGTGTCATAAAAAAAAGTCACTAGGGAGTTACATTATAATCTGTTTTTATCCAATCATTAAATATTCATTTATATTTATTATGTTTTATTCTCAGATTGTTCTTTTTTGACACCGACACCAGAAACTGCAAAATTATATATTTCATGTTTTTTTAGTCCTTGTTTTCATATGTGCTCACATTCTGCCACACACACACACACACACACACACACACACACACACACACACACACACACACACACACACACACACATACAAATGCACAGTCATGGTCGCGCACTAAAAGAAGGACAGACCTTTTCTTAGACATATACATTTTCAAGTAAAGTGTGTTTTGCTGTAGGTCTTAATAATTACTAAAACATGTGCCAAGCTTTATCTGATATACAGATCAGAGTGAAACACCGGGGCTGTTACGCAGAGCATCAGAGATGGCGTCCATGTTAACTGTGTTTTATCTTTTTTAAAGCGAGTCTCTCCTTCCTGTTGAGCATTCAGCGGGTGATTTACTTGAGCAATGCATCATCCAAAGTGTTCCATATGTGCTGGATTTCTTTAAATGTTGTTTTGCCTCAGCTGTGCAGCTGGTTCTCCAGTCTGAGTGAATTGATTACGCCACCTTTCATGTGTGTGGTTGTTGACATTCACTTTGACTCCAGCTTTATTAGCCGGAGAAGAACCTGCTCATTACTAATGTGTTTATAGGAGGAAAAAAAAAATCAATTTGAGGCCCCATTCACGGTCAGTTGGTCATGGCTCAGTTAGGTGTTGTTCTCACATAATAATGTTAAACCAGGGGACTTTTCTAATGGAGTCAATGAGCTGATGAGAACGACGCTGACTCAAAGTCCCTTCTGTTCTCTCGTTTTTAGAAGCGAGTCTGTGATGCCAGTGTTTGGGTTGTGAAACATCTGCTTTCATTTTGCTGGATAGACACGGGAGCTTTCGGCTGTTCATTTAGCCTGTGCTAATGCAAGCTGTTTCATTATGCTTACGGTTAAAGGCTCATTAGACAAGAGGATGACATGCTTACATAAATAATAATAAATGGGCTTGTGTGTTTAAATGCCCCTGAGCGAAGTATTTTCTGAAAGAAAATTCATTATACGTCTGACATTGTCACTTTGAGAGCATCCACCCCAGAATGGCACTTTTCAGAAGGAGAACAAGCAGACGAGCTACACTTTACAACAGTCGAAGTGGGAGATTAAGTGGCTTAAATCAGTCAAGCAACTGTTCTACACTAATACACAAATTAGTTCAGGTAAAGTTTGTTTCCGAAACATCCATTGCAGAACATTTTTCTCCTCTGTTGGTAATGCTCCGGCTAATGTGAATTTAATGGAAGCAAAATTATGATCACTTACAGATGTTTGAATGAGACCGCTGATCTCATAAAACATGATTCATGAATTAGGGGCCATCTCAGAAACACCTGTTCTATTTCTTGATGGATATGATGGGAAAGCAACTGGGACTCCAACCCAAAGACACCCTGCACATGTGGCTGCATGGGATGTTTTAGAGAGAACTCTAAATGTGACTTGATTATATTTGTTTATCTGAATCCAGGGGCATGAAGTACTTCAGCTGGAAGTGCAGGAAGCAACACTCCAGTGTAGTTTTTTTTTTTAAAAAATCTAAATGATGAATAAATGAACATGATTGAGCTTCACAGTAATTGGTGAAAACATTCATTTCAATACTCGGACAGCCTACTTGTGACATGACATTGACTGTTAATCAGATCAGGTATGATAAATATGTAAAAGGGAACCAAATATTTAAAATTTCACTTTTATCAACAGAATGTGGTTGCTAGTGCGTCTTTAACCTGGCTTTTGTCAGTCTGTCATCCTGTCTACTGTAGCCAATCGTCCTGCTTCAACTATTGTGCAAAGTAGTTGATGATTCAGCCTGATTAACAGACTAATGGATAAAAACCTAACCAGCTGACATTTCCAGTCCCTACAGAAGGCCTTCTGACTTCTTATCAAACAAATAAAGACTCTATGAAGCCCTGTCAAACTAAGAGGAGATTTGCCACTGAATGTTACCTTTCAGTGAGGGAGATGTTTAGCCCTTACAGAGATTCACGTCGCTTTAAGTAATGGTTGAAACAGGGCAACTATATCTTTAAATAAGTCATTTTTGCACGTTTTGCCTCACGTAAAGGCATGAATTTCAGTGTAGATTTGTATACCACACATTTACAATAATAGTCATACATGAGGTCCAAACGTGGAGCAGGATGAGCTGCTGCAGATGGTCCAGACTGATGACCAGTGCTGTGCTCTTGTGTTTTGCTATCTTAGATTAGTTTCTTAAATGTGTTTGAAGTTATGTCAAACAAATCATTTTCAAAGTAGTGCTGTCAGCACCCACAGCAAGCTTTCAGTAGCCAATCAGCTCTTCTCAAATTGCTGTGTTTTCATAATGAAGAGGATGCTTCACTGCTGCAGAATTGAACTAATTTTTCCATTGAGTTTGTCTTAATATAGGAAATATTAGATGCATGAGAGTCAGTAATGTACTTTTGAACTTTAGTTCTCCACTCCATGCTGTTTATACTTTAGCAGACACATAATGTGACTCATAAATTGTGCTGAAGAATGTAATTGATTATCAGTCATACATGAAGATTTGCTCCTGCTGTGGGTGAAGATTTGTTGCAGGAATTTGCACTACTTAGACCAGCTTAATGGGGACCTATTAGCGAGGTTGGCTGTTTGACATTTTGCTAAAGTGACAGAAATACTAAACAATGGTGTTTACATAAATGTTAATAGGGTTTTTAGGGAGCGCTTGCTGGAGAAGGAAACTTTAAGCTAATGACAGAAAAAGAAGACAGGAAATGATCCCTTTTGTTTGCTAGAAAAGAAAAATAATTTCAGATTTTTTTTTTTTTTTTTTTGCTCAAAGTATCTGTTAGTGGCAATATTAGCTTTCCACATTGTCAGAAAAGACACTCCGACCGAGAGATGCAGGATAGTACATTTTAGATTAATTCCAGATGAAAAGCACATGCAGCCATGATCAAATAATACACCAGAAGACATTAGAGCTCTCATCTATCTGGGCTCAAGTCGACTCGGTACTGGACACTCAGCAGAGTGCGAGTAGTTTTATTAACATTTTTTTTAAAGGGCTTATGAATGGCTTTCTGCATACCGAGAGAAAAATATACGATGTGGAAAAATATACGATGTAATAAACAGTAATAATAATGTTAAAGCCTGAGTGTGCTTTGTTAACAAATTAATTGAAACCCAAGTAAATATTTATATGCTGATATTTTAACTTTAAAACTGTTTGGTGTTGAAATAAGATTGTCTTAAAAAAAATTGTTTGAGAGATGATGTATGTTTAATCTCCCAATCCTCGTGACAGTAAGATGATGTGAAGGTGCAAAGGACTCTTGAGCTTCTTTAAAGGAGGATATCTAACACAGACTTTACTGAAAATCTGCTCATATTGTTTTTAATTATATTAATATCAGTAATGTTAACACTGAAGCTTCTGCAGAGTACAATCTCCCACATCAACTTCATAAATAGCTAAAATAAAACACACATTTACTGCAGATACATCAATAAAAGTCCCTCCTTTTAATCTGAGTGTACGAACAATTCAGTTCACAGTTCTACACTCTTACCCGTTCCCACGATAACCTCTCCAAAAGCTGTAAATTATCCTTCACTCATAAAGTTCTGCAGTATAAGACTTAACAGGTTATAAAAATCGATTTATGAACTGAACTTCATCAAACAGCCTCCACTATGAGTGCCTCAATGCTGCGTGGTAACAGCAGCCAGAAGGAAATACAGCACTGTGGGCGGGAGTATACTGTTAAGCTCTGCACAGGAAACTACAGAATAACTTGTAAAACCACCGTACTGGTCAGGATGTGGCAACACAGAAAATCTTTTTTAAGACTTTGTAAAATTTGGATTTAGTAGTCCGACTCATGTTATGTATAACACCTGGATGTTCGTGGATGAATATATGCATGAACACATCAGCGCCTCAGCAAATGTCTGTGCTCACTTTTCGTGTCTCAGTTTAATGTTGTGTAAAAATATTTGAGCAGAAGATGAATTGTCAACCTGCTGAGCAGTGCCGATGTTTTACCGAGGTTTGTAAGCCTTAATATCTTTGTGTTATTAAAATGACACTTAACCCCTTTCCAATAAAAGGCAGGAGAATGTGGCCATAAATCTCTGGGAGAGATGTTCGAACCCCCTTCAGCGCTGTCTGCAACGGCATTTATCCTCATGATGATTGCTTACAGCAAACACCGGTTTTCTTCTGGCAAATTCTCAAACTATACTTTGGTTGTTTTTCTTGCTCTTTGTCTCAACAATCTTTTCTTTCTGAGCTAAGCTGGCCTTCACAAAAGGATGTCAAAATATGAGTCTTTCCTTTTACAAGGATTTTTAAGCTTGTGGGAGTTCTAATGTTTTCTAATCAGTAGATGTTTCACCGTTAAAAACTTCTAACTCCACCAAGGCCATACATTGTGAGGGGGGATTCATTCTTTGGTTTAAATGATCAAATGACATCCTTTCTTTATGCTTAACCCTATGAGCCAAACGTATCATATTTGATACACAAAGATTCTGAGACGTTTTAGATCACTTTCTGGTAAAAACTTTGCTTAAAATCCTCTTGAACCCATCTGATCCTTGTCTTCTGCCCCCTAATAGATTCCAGGAAGGCAGAAGATTACTCTAAAAATTTGGACATATCACGTGTGGAAAAAAAATGGTTAAGTTCTTTGTTGCATTTTTTAAGAGGCCAAGGAAAAAGCTCATATAAAAAAAAACAACAAAAACAAACATTTTTTACTATTTTTTAATGGTTGGGCTTTTAAAAGAAAGTCATATCTTCTTTTAGAAATATCAGTGTGTTTATGGAGGCGATGTCGGTGTATCATGACTGATGTAGACTTTGTGGGAACAGTGTGTTTCAGCACAGAGTTAAGTGTACCTGTGACCTTCGGCCATAAGGCAGGACTTGGTGACAGGAGGTGTTAAATAGAGATGTGGATTCATGGTCAAGCCCAACACCAAAACACCTAAATCCAGTGTTTATCCCTCGTTTAGCCCGTCTTTCCTTCTCTCAGCCGCTCCATGGGGCAGCTTAGCCCCTGACTCCTGCCACTGACTGGAAGCCCACAACTCCACTTAGTGGGGAGATGGGAAAGAGCAAGGTGGGCCAGATCCCTGAGCAGGAAGGATGCCATCCCTTCCAGCTGGGCCTGTGTGCTGCTGCAGCACCTCCCCGCCCTGCGTCTTCCCAACATGGTAGAATCTGCTTACGCCTGATAAGACAGCGCCAAGACTCACGAGGACGCACCTCTGAGTACTCTGTTGCCAGTACTGCAGTTGTGGAATTAAACTTTTTAATTAGCAGCAAAGCTCTGTGTTGTCAAGAGAATGGACCACTCACTCAGGTCTTTCTCATTGCTTACCTTCTTTTGCACTTGATTTACCTACCGAACATCACAGAGCAGCGAGATTTAAGTTACCACAGAGGTAATCATGGTTATGTTTTGCTCAAGAATCCTCACAAATTTAGCATAACACACAAAGACTTTATGATTTATACAGACATACAGGGTGGCCTGTTTCTCTGCTCAAGGACAAACACAACATATACACTAATGTATCCAACTGTAGGTTTGCCGCAGTGTAGTCTTGTGCTGATTATGTTTGCTTAGCAATGTTATGTGCTTTCAGAAGAATTATCAAAAATGAAGGTGGGTGCCAAGTGAAATTATTCAATTTCAATCACTAGAAACTGGAAAAAACATTCAGATATTTTATGATCAGTTCAATTTGAGTTGTTAATTTGGATTATATTAATATGGACATCATCAAACATGCACTGCATGCAGTTGTTTTTTTTTATAGCATTACATCTGGTTTCTTATGATGTAACTGGAAATCTGAGCGGATTGATGAATTCATGTAAAAGCAGGTATAATTGGACAGAATATCAATTCTTAAATTGATTTTTTTTTTTACACCTATATTTTATTCTTTGCTTTTGAGCTTTGGTGTTCATCTTGTAGGTACACATCTTCGTTTTGTCTATTCATGTTTACACATCCGCAGCACTTTTTAACATTGAGGTAAGACCGTGACATTCGTTAGATCTTCAAATATTCAAGTCAAGTTAAATATTTGAATCTCAAAGAATTACTTTGTCATGATGAACATGTCCATTTGTGTGATTTTATAAAAATGGACCAACTGCATTAGTCTGAATAAAATAAGGCATCTGAAATTTAAGTAGAACAGATGCACTCAGATAATGTGTTGGTACACTGACATATCCCTTGTCATCATAATCTTTGGTGGCATTAGAAGAGGTCCATACACAATAGAAGAAGTTGGAAATAATGGAAGATAAACCAGAAATAATAGAAAATTAACTAATTTGTAAATAAATAAATAAACTAATTAAAAAATTAAATAATTTACCCTCTGATGCAAGAATTATCACAAATCAGTGCCGCATCTTTTTACATGCAATCTTTTACTTCTACAGCCATGCACAGTAACACTTTCTTTATTACCGTTTGACTTTTTATTAATTTATTTTATATATTCTATAGAAATATTCACAAAATAATATGATTTTATATTTATATAACATATCATATCAACGTATCATTTTCTTGTCCAGTTTGTCACTGAGGTACAGTCAGTAATTGCATGTATGTATATGTGAACATTTATACTAATTTAATTTATTTTTCAGTGAGTAGTGGAGTGTTGGGTGACTTTACTAAAATCTACTGAACTGACAAAATAGCAAATATACCATCATCACTGATGTATATGCTGGAAAATAGGCATCCACTGCAGTGGACACGATGCATCAGAGGATTACGTGTACAGCTTGAAACCAGATATATCACTATAAACTATAACACTGTATATTTCACTACTTGACATTCTGCTACTTTAGTGTTTGCTAAACTGCTTGTGAAAAGTTTGGTCTGTGTCATAAAAAGTCAACTGGAGAAAAAGGAAAACTAACACCCTGCAGAAAGTGGACAAGCCATCAGCTACTGTTAAAACAGACATATTTAATGAATGAATTCCCAAACGGCTGTGCTAAGACACCAGCAGTAATCTGGTTGATTTGCCTAACAACGCTACACCCATGGATCAGCCATTAGATTCTCTCTTCCAGTTGAGGTAGAGGAAATATAAAAATTCTAACACTCATTATCAGCTATGCTACTAAGCAGCGACATCTGACTGTTATATGAAATGATAACGACTCCATTGCACCGTTAAGGGGAATATTGTCACTTTCTGTGGCACAGACGCATCATTTTAACTAATGATGTGTGTGTATGAAATGAGTAAAACCTATTGATTCTGTGTTGTGTATTGCAGGCATACATTTACCCGATCCTGTGTCTACAGGTTTTTGCTCTTTACATGTATTTCTACAAGGCCGCAACTTAGACTTAAATTACAAGGTGTGATGTCTGTATCAAGGAAGGAATAGTTGAGTTAATGTCATCGTTTCTCCCCGCATTCATATTTTACCTCATTACAAAGCATAATACATTGTTGAGGCGGCAAAATCACTCCCTGCTAAACACATTTGCTGTGAAGTTGCAAATTTATGCACAACGTACAAATATTACATTTTGCATTCTTTAAACCTCAGGTGAAACCTCTAAATTTCAACAAGTACAGCAACAAAGCTGCAACTATTTCAGTTTTGCTAATTAGAACAACTATTTCAACCAGGCTGCTTTCCACAATTCCCATTTTCTGCAGGGAATATCCCGGTATGGAGGATCAACTCAGACTGCTGAATACAGCGCCAAACCTCCTTTCAGGAGGGTTTGTCTTTCACTGCAGGCTTGTTTTGGGTGAATAGAGGCTCCTTTCATTCCAGGATTACAGATTGGTTAGATTTTATTCTAGCGATCATTGGAAGAAGTAATAATGCTTCCTCCTTTTTGGATGTGGAGGAAAAAAAAAATACCTCCGGAACAATTAAAAGGTATAGCCAATTTCACCCTGCCTTTGGAAATCATGTACATTTTCCTCCCCTCTCTCACACACGTTTATCTTTTTTCTTTTACCCTGCTGGATCTACACTTCAGTGCTTTCAAGTGGAGGTTTATTTTACTATGGTTTGAATTAATCTCCCCTCCCTACTTTCCATTGCGATGAAGTTGCCGTGGGTTGTGCTTCAACATCAAGTCTCGTATCTTTTCTTTTGTGTCTATCAAAATTGGTAGATAGAATTCAGAGCAGCCTCCTCCTCTGCTGCTGCTGGGATAGCAGGAAGGACTCGGGCTTCTCTTTTTTTGTTCCACAACATGGACAGATTGTCTGAAAATGAAAGACACAGCTTCATCTGTTAAATTATTTATCTTGGACCCAAAATAAAGTAAAAGCTGAAGTCATTTTATGCTCACAGGGATTCATTCCTCCCAAAAGATTATTTGAATGCAACAGAGTTGAAGTGACGTGCTTCTAGTCTGCGGGAACAATGATGCTGTTCAGCAAGAAGGATGGTTTACAGACGTCTTTAAATCTCTGCAAATAAGACTACCTTGGGACAAATACGCATGTCAATCATACTTGTCAGGATTCCAATTTCCTTTCCACATCTCCTGCAGCAGTACTGCTGCTTGTGCTCCTTATTGGCTGGGAGGGATGTGGTCTCATGACACAAGCTGATGCATTTGTTCAGTCAAAGGGAAAACCCTGACAGGAATGGTCATGGAGCCAAGATGCTGGGACCTCTGGGAGTATGTTTCAAATGTGTTTCCTGGAGTTGATAGGTGCTTCTGTAGAATGGTATGCTGAAGAATGGTGGAATGAAAATGATGGTGTCTCCCTCTGGTGCACGAAGCATTATCACCTAAGTATGATGCGGCGGCTTGTGTGCATACAGAGCTTTTTTCTCTTATCAGAACAAAAAGCTGAGACATTTCGTTACAGTACATTTTCTTCTTGGGCTCCTAAATATTGTGTCCATTTCTGACATTTTCCAGGCCTGTAAATTTTTTCACAAGTTATTCTTTTGTCGATAATTTGATGAAAATGAAAAGTCAGGGAAATGAACAGAGGTGGTCTTTGGACCTGAATGCATCTAATTTCCCTCATAACGTCTATAGTTCAGCAAAAATCTGACAAACCTAATTCAATTATGGATGTGCAATGTGCTGAGACTCCGGAGGTGTGAGTTAATTCCTCTGTTTACACCCCTGAGTCACTGTCGCAAACAAAGGCAAACACATTCGCTGGCTTCCAGGATCTCTGGTGCCTTGATTGTCCCACAGTCTTTGAAGTTCCTCATCGCTTTATGTTGTTTACTCATTCATGCTCTTTCTCCTAAATCACCATGGGGTATTCTGTATAATTTTAGCACAGTGTGAAACATTGTAAGAGCTGAGTATTAGATGTGTAACATGCAATCAATGCTCATATTACATACAACAGACACGCTGCAGCTCTGGGCCTATTTTGAAGAGAAAATCTTCCTAATGCATTTCAGATTTTACAATTCTGCAGTGAAACATTGCTGGCGCTGTTGCCACCAACACTCTCAGTGCGACTGGTAAGTTGGAAGTCATTAACACGAGCTGTGGCATTTGCCAAACTCTCCTGTGACTTGGATTAAGCCAATGAAATGCAAAAGGGTGCTTTTAGGGATTATGCTAATTGCTAATTGCTGTATCAGAAGGTGATTGTTTTTCTCGAGTAATTTGGATTATTGGCATTAGAGGTTTAGAAGAAAGTTGACGTGTTCTGCCTCTCTGATGGGGTTGTTACCTGCTCTCAACCCAGAAGCCAGTTCTTCCTTATGCGACATTTAACTTGCTTGTTACATTGTTTGTGAGCATTATAGATAGTTGACAACAAAAACCGCGCACAATAAGATCAGTTGTGAATTCTAGATGAGATTAGACGCAAAAAGCTGCGCTCATCCAGCAGCATCAGTGATTCCCAAGGGCCACTGTGAAGGAATCATTATGACTTTCATTACTTCTATATCAAGCTGCTGGATAGTCATGCATCTGCTATGTTTACCACAGAAAGTCTTCGGTAATATTTCCACAGACTTGGACTCTCAATATTGCATTTATATAATATATATATATATATATATATATATATATATATATATATATATATATATATATATATATATATATATATATATATATATATATATTGTTATTTTAATAAAAAAGGGCTCTGTGCGTTGGAGCAATAGAAGGCCTTATTTAACCTTTTCACCAACAGATTCACTTTCCAGAAACACAAATCCTGAATCTAATGGGTGTTAAGAAACACAGCTCTGTTTAACTTTGAACTTTCTTTAAATGATCAATTGAAGACTGTTTGGAAGTCTCTTTAGACTTTACATTAGTACCAAATTCTGAATTATTTGTCAATGTTTATCTCTGAGCAGTAAATGATAATTACTGGTACATTGGTCTCTCATTGTTGTTTAAAACTAACAAAAGAGGTTTGACAGTGTCTACTGCGACAGCTTTGTGTGCTTGTTATCCATCCGAACCACATCCTGCAATGACACAGATGCCAGAAATGTGTCATGTCATTCATTCAAAACAAATCATAGTTTGTAAACATAATTGCTATGGTAACTGTTAAACCAGCTCAGTCTGATGGGGTAAGTAATTTAGCTATATGGGAAATTTAAAACAGTAGAATTCTAGATGACAAACCTTCTGCTGTAAAGATGGATGATTGTGTTCTCTTCTTTTTCCAAATTTCCTTCTAACTTATTAGATCTCTACCTTGATATTGCTGCACATTTCTCAAACTTTCAGTTTTTTTTTTTTTTTTTTTTTTTTTTTTATTGTCTTGTGAGACACAGTTAGCACAGATAACTATGGATTTCATCTCTTGTTCACATGTTAATTTGTTGCTATGAATTCTACATACAGTCTTCTGAATGGATCACCTCGTCTCTTTAGTAAAGCTACCTGAAGAGAGTATATCACATTTAAACCTAAATTAATTCCCATCATAGGGATATAGCTATGGTAAAACTACAATTAATTAGCTAAATAATGTTTTACCAAACTAAATAAGTCTAAATTAGACAATTTATAACATTTAAACGCATTTGTTTTCTTGCAGAAAATATTTAAAACAAAAAACTTCTAACATACTTACAGAAGCAATTTATTTTGATTCCTTCTTTTCAGAACTCTAAAAAATGAAAACAAAAAAACAAACAAACTAGAAAATAACATTTACAGCTATATTTATTTTAAAAAATATACAAAATCTAACCATCTGTATAGCCTAAGTACTTTTAAACAGTTAAACATCAGTCAAAAAGGTTGGAATGTATTGATGGAGAGCATACACACAGAAATCAATAACGAGCAATAATATGAAGCCAATTATATTCATACTATCATAAGTATTTACACTATTTACTATGAGGTATTATTGACTTATTTACAATGAGGCTGATAGAAATAGTTCCAGCTCCTGGAGCAACCCGCACATGCTGCCTGTGTTAGAGGTTTTATTTTTATTACAGCCTCCCACTACCCCCACCACAATGGAGTTTCCTGCAACTTTGAATTATGCTCCACCTGCTGTGGTCCACCTTCTTCCACCTGCCTTGCTGTCCATTTCTCCTCCATAAACTCAACTCCAAGTTCTTCTAGCAGCTGCTGCAGAAACGTCCGCTGAGCTATTTGAGCGTCAGTGCACTTTTTGGAAATGATGATGGCATGTATTACAGTAAAGCCATATTTGTGCACCCAGCTTCACAGGATAGCCTACTTCCAGCCCACCTTATCCACAACCTCCAAACTAAAAATAGAACAAGAAAAATCATGTGTGGTTTAAAAAAAACAAAAAAACAAACAACAACAAAATGTATTAGCCTTCCAGAACTGTCCACTGTGGAAATTTTACATTTTGCTTAAAGTGGAACTATTATGTGCATTTCAGGCTAATTTATTTTTATTTCTGAGCCCAGAAGGGCTGGGATTGGGAATAAATTGCTTTATTTACTTCAGATTGACCCTCTCCGCAGGCTGTCAGATCAGCCTGTGGGCAAAACGAGTGGATTGAGACTCTTCCGCATTAAGCCCCGCCTCCCGCCAGATATAAGTTGCCACTCATTGGTCAGCTGCCACTGCACTACATCGGGAGCACGCACCGCACCTGCTTTCGCCGTTATTGTAACATCTCATAAACAGAAGGATTAGACTATTATAAACTCAATAAAAAAAACAAAATACAATGTCAACACATAGCATACAGCGCTACATGTTGGAACCTGAATCAGACCCTGAAAACAAAGTGGAAAACAGCAACCCACAGCAACAAACGCAGCAGGATGTCTCTCTTTGGTAAACTCACCAGCCATCGTTGGAAATAACTTTATCCGACGTTTTCCACCCGCCTGATGTATTTGTACATGCCCTTGTTAACCAGTAGAAGGTAACCAATCATCGAACCATATCCCCCGGGACGTTACAAGGATTTCCAAGAAGGAAAAACTCTCTAAAATGACGCATTTTTTATCGCCATGGAAACCGAACGGAGAGAGTGCTGGAACTCAAACTTAAACATGAGTTTAGGTGATAAAAAGCAGTGCTGTTCACATGTCTGATGAGGATTCAACACTGTAACACTGTAGAAAGCTCAGAAAACTCCAAATACCATAATAGGACCCCTTTAAGTTATTTCTCCCCTTTTTTTTTTTTAATGAAATACTTAAGCAAAATCTGTAACAACAAACATATTTTATCCTCTATGAATGAAAATTGCACTCATAAGCATCATATACAACGCCTGCATTTCACACTGACTGTGAGCAAATAAGTGGAAGCTAAAGGAAACATGGAGAAACTGACACACTGCAGCTCTGTGTTATGAGCCTGATTTGTGACACAAAGACCAGAAAAAGACAGTGACTGACAGAAACTTCCATCAGAAAAATATAATAACAATTTATTCTCATGTGATGGGGAACGACATGGGTGTGGTGCTGAGTTAGCAACAAGAGCTAATGATAATTGACATTAAGGATTTCTCAAGAGAAGTCTACCATCAGCTGTGAGGGTACAACAAAATGATACTACGGGATTGTTAAGGACCAAAAACAAAACTTAATACTAAAAGATCAGTTTGAAATGCATAATTCTTATCAGACTAATTTAGTTACAAACACTACATTTTAAAACTGGCTTACATCGTTTCCATGCGTGTAGAGCCAGATCCCTTAGCATTCTGTCTCCATTACTCTCTTACATACGTGTCCAAGCAGGCTGCTGCCAATATAAACATAGCAGTGGCTTCCCGGAGAGAACTACTATCAGCTACCAGTCCCACACAGTTCTGGCTTCTACATCCCAGTACTCCATCTAATCTCTTGGTATATAATCCTCTTGCCGAAAATGAACACCACACACCATTGTGTGTTTTTGTTACAGCTGTGTCAGTTAGGTCTTGTCGCTTCACCTGCACAAAAACTCACCCAAGCACAAAAATGTGAGTTTACAGCCATATAAGGGTGTGTGCTCTTCTGGAAGCTCTGCAGGCTGCAAAAAAAAAAAAAAAAAAAAAAGGCTGTGTTCACTGCAATGACAATCATAAAAAAGATCAAATAACTTTATCTAAACTACAAAATCTCACTAAAACCTTCATGGCACAGAGCCCTGATGCAGAAACAATCCCCTTTTATGTGTTTTCTACAACATCATAGCCTGGTATTAAAAATTCTTTAACCAAAGAAATAAAGAAAAGAAAAGAAAAGCTTCATGTAAAGTTGTAACTCCATCAGTTTATTTGATACATCTATGAACACAAAAAGAGTTGGTCTGCTTTAAGGCTCCCATTAAGATCATTAGTGGTGGAATCTTTGACTACTTCTGGGCTCTTTTGTCAGATTGTATGTGAACTGCAGTTGGATATTCATTACATGCATCTCAAGTCTGCCCGAGGTGAATCTCCCAATCGCCGCTTTCTAGTCTAATCGACCTCTAGTTTGTTTCATGTCTACAAGACAGGAGGAGGTGGAATCCTAACTATGGATTGATTTTTGAATGAGCATACATTTACTTTTAAACACCTGCAGAACACACTGGGGCTGTGCTGTGCTGCAAACACGTTGTCTTAATTGATTTGAGTAATGAACAAGCTTTCTGCCTTTTGACTCAAGGTCATTTTGTCATCACAGACTTAAGCAGTGTCCTTTGGTCTCTATAAAGGACCGACTTACCATGAAAGTGTATCTTGGCCGAGGTGAGTAGGTAGCTGCTGTAACTAATGGGTTTATTTAATTCCATTTATTGGCTTGGGCTGCTGCATCATATGAGACATGCTGGTCACTGTAAGATTGAGGTTTCATAAAAGAAAGAGAGATTAACCTCCTTTTCAGAAAGGGCAGCGTATACTCTCATGTCATGGTGAATTTTTGTGCCTAGATAGCTGGATGTATAAATCTGCAGAACTAAATTAATATAGGTTTGTGGTGAAATTGGGCTCCCAAAGCTTATTTTGCACAAGCCTTCTAATCAGCGTCACGCTGTTGCTATGCTCACGGGGCTGGGGATCTGGAATAAATGAGGGCTTTGTCAACATGTCCACTGTTGGAAGCTGGGAGACAGTGTCTTTTGATTTCAGTGTGTCAGCTGAAAAGCACTCCAGCAATATTTTTCTGGGCAAATGTTTTAGCATTCACTGCTCTCTTTTTCACATGTCATTTCTTTTTGTGGGTTAAGTATGACGCTGCTCTTCTTGCCTTCAGAATAACAGAAGAATTTAATGAATATCTCATAGTGTTATAGTGGCTTCATGTCATATCGTATCTTCCCGTTAACACACAAGCTCCAATTTACACTTCCCAAATTTCTGATAGGATCTAAAGAATATAAATGAGGTAGTCTGACACCCACTGTGTTGTCTCTGCTAAAAGCCAACAGCATTTTGTTGTGCTTCTTCTGTTGTTATGTCCTCTCTCTCTCTCTCTTTAAACAGACATAAACATACACATTCTGCACTTTGGATAAACTCAACAAAGGCTTGAGGGTTATGAAATTTAATGCACCATGATAATTACTTAAGCAATGCACTAATGCCAGGGGACGGATATTTCACACCTTGAGTTCAGTAATGAATGGTGTGATTGTCCTTGGTTGTAATGCGCATATGTTCTTTCA
This sequence comes from Telmatherina bonti, assembly GCF_933228915.1. Taxonomy (NCBI): domain Eukaryota; kingdom Metazoa; phylum Chordata; class Actinopteri; order Atheriniformes; family Telmatherinidae; genus Telmatherina; species Telmatherina bonti. The sequence continues at coordinate 26,397,961 of NC_136612.1, forward strand.
CATTATTTCACAGCCTCCATGTTCTACGGTGTACAAACTTGCATAAAGGCAGCTATTTCGCTCATATTGTTTTTTGGGAGATTTTTAATCTTGATGGGATAAAAATGTGTATATTTTGGAATACCCGTCACCAGAAGCAATGCATTTACATCATGCATTGAAATCCCTGACTTACACACTTTCCCTTTCTTAAGAGCTGATGCAGAATTAGTTTGTTTTGGAAAAGCTTAAAAACAGGAGCTGCTTTCTTCCAGTAGAGTCATTGCACAACTCTGATCATGGGAAACGGTTTATTTGGGTTAGGATGACTTGGTCAACATTAAAAGCAGCCTGTGATGATAAAGAAGTTCTTGCTTCACCTCCCAGGTTGTTGATTGCAGGTAATTTCCTCCACCTGTGTCTCAGGTGTCAGCTACCTCCTGATTGCTTTTTTCTAACTGCCTCGTCTGCTTTCACTAAAAGTTTTCTTTCAGAAAGAACCATTTAGTGTAACGTCACGTATGAAAAGCTTGTCCAATGTCAGGTTTTTTTTTTTTGGTTTTTTTTTTGTCCTTTTACCTCTCAGAGGGATGTCTGCAGAGGTGTAGAGGCAAATTATTCTGATGTATAATGAGACAGTGTGTTGCAAAGACATTTGACATGAAAAAGGCTCTGCCTCCTGCTCTTTATAAGTGCTAACCCACAGAGCCAGATATGGCTCTTTACCCCATGAATCCATTGCCTTTTGTTTCCTGACCCCCTCTTTTTTTTTTTTCCCTTTGGCTTTTGAAAGCTCAAAATCTAAAGAGCACAACAATGTCCACTGCATGTTCTGTCATTTTTTTTAAATGTCGACGGAGAAACCATGCGGCGAAAATGAACACAATCATCAAACTTCCTGTTGTTTTGCTACAATTAAGAAAGAAGGAAAAATGTCAGGTCCAGGAAGCGAGCGGAGATCTTTAAGACCATTATTTCACTAAAACTGCAGTTGAACACAAACTGGTGCATTCGTTCCGTTTTATCTGCTGTGTTGGTGGATTTTAATTTTTTTCTTTTGTCAGTGATGGTTGAATTTATTTAGCTACATATAGAAGTTGTGCACATGTTTCAAAAATATTAAAAGAAGTAAATAAATGTCTGGTCAGTGAATGGTCAGGAACACGCCTGACTCGTTCGTTCAGCAAATTTCTCTTTGTTCACTGGGAATCCTGGGCTGTCTTTCACATTGTTATTTTGACTACGGCACAAATTTTTGATGATGCTTGTTAGGAGGCAGCAAGGTCCACGGCAAAACCTCAGCGTGCATGTGCTGAGGTTGTCAGGTGTGTGTTAAGAGTTATCATTTTGTGAAAACCATCATCTCCATCATATTTCATTTTGACTTTTTTTTTACAGATGACATTACGTTTCTTTCTATTACAGAACTGAGAAAGAACTGATTAAGCAATTCTTGCATGAGAGAGAAAATGTCCCATGTGCCTGTGAGTGCTGCACAGGCACCGCTGCTCCAAAATTTCTCTTATACGAAAAGATGACTTATTTACTTATTCAAAATAATACATATAACATCTGTACATGAAAGAATATACCATATTTAGCTGTGAAGGATTGAAAAAACAAAATAAAAGTTTTAAAATTTCTTGCCCTTCCACTCATTTGTTGCCTCTGTGACAACTACTTTAGGACCAGAGTGGTGGAATAACGTCTGTCAATGACAAGGAGTCCGGTTCTGTTTCAGAAAGTTCCAAACTAAACAATCCTTTTACCCTCACATAAGGGCATCCCTGCCCTAAATCTGTTTTCTAAACAAGAATGGTCTGCTAACATGAGACGTCTAAAATGAGCTCATTTTATGTGTAAAGTTAGAAAATATATCAATTCTGATGTCCATAATGTTATGCCTCTTTTATGACTAAAATATAGACTTACATGATGAGAAGATCTTTTTATTTTCATTTGTTCAAATGAAAAAAAATCCTAAGTTTTCCAGAATTCAGGTTGGCCGTCTTCTTTACTGAGTGCTGCTTTTCGTTTCCATGACACAAGACATGCTAACTTTCCACTTGTTTTACACATGTTTACACATTTTGACGTACTCCTGAGAAGCTATCACCAGCATCCACAAAAGGCTGAAAAGCAAATGGGATGCTACGTAAATCTCCCAGTCTGGCACAAACAACAAACCATCCAACAACGCAAACTGCACTTTTTGCAATATAAAAGCAATATTTCTAAGTTTCGACAAACAGCAGTTGCAATTTGCCGAACAGTGTTTTGCGCATGCGCCTCAGTTCTCATACAATCTCGCCCAGCTGATGAAATTTTTGGAGAATTGCAGCTTATTTTGGGATTTTCTACTTGTTTGCTATGTCTTTTCAAAGCTTTTCTCTCTCAAATTCTTTTCTAAAACTGAAATTTGCTGTTGTTTGTTCCCCACTGCGCCATCTTTTACAGGAAATGAACTGGTCACGACCCCATATGTCACGTCCGGGGACACGTAAATGCAAACAAAGTGGATCCGTTACACTTTTGCTCTATATTTTTAAATCGAACCATCTGAAAAACCACCTCATGAGACCTTTAAAAACGTTTCGGCAATATTTCAGTCTTTTTTCGAAATGCGTTTCCATTAGCATTTTTTTTTTTCTGTTGCAATATTTAGTTTTTGAACATTTCTAGGTGTAAAGGAAACGCACACACTGTCGTCTGGAAGGCAAATAACCATGATGAAGATAAAACAAAACTATATTCAGCTTCTACAGTAAATAGACAAAGACATCACTGTTCAGTGTTGCGCCGTTCAAATTTGATTTAACTACCAGCTGAAGACATGTTGTTTTTTATATCTCTGATGCGTCACCTTTGAACATTTGAAGGTGAGCCGACAGAAGCTGAATCTGTTTCTATGTTGACTTATTTTTGTATGGGGTCAGGCTCGGTGTAATTTCAGCATCCTCTAAGTAAGTGTTGTGGTTTGTTTGAGAGTTGGTTCAGTGCCTCGCCTGGCCTCTTTATTACTGCATTCCCTAATGCCTTGATTTAATGCCCTCTCAGAGATCAGATATTGTTCTGGCAGCCACAGACCGCTTTCTTCCACATAGCCCATTAATAGCAGCAAATAAATCACGGCACCGTGTTAATATCCTCACTTACATATTGGAGCTTTTTGGAACTGGTGCAGAAATGTAATAATTACACTATAATGTTGCAAATCCATCTGTTTACACCTCTGTCCCAAGTCTCAACATGTGGTCCATGTCCACACTAATTAAACACACTATTCCCTGTGGTATGCTCATGTTGAGGTTTCATTAGAAATCCCCTGAGGACCTTAAACTGATCCGTAGCAGATGCAGTGCTCTCTGTCAGCAAAATATGTGTGCTATCATTTGTTCATTACGTTTTTGTTTTTTTTCATTATGTATATTTTTCAAAGGAATCCAGACAAATGCACAAATCGAGATGTTTTGTTTAAACATAAATAGGGAACATCATGTAACCCAGCATGATTTGTCAATAACACGTTTCCAATGAAACAAAAAGCAAAAATGAGTCATTTTCAGCAAACAGTGGAGCGGTTGAGTTTCTGCTTTGCCGCAGCTCGCTTTCTTCACATATCAGCTTTCGTTTATCATCCAATGATACGGATGTGGTCTGACAGAAGAATTATTAATGTTGTCAGCATGTGTTTATCTTGATTTGGTCCTGTATAATCACATTTACCCTGCAAGGACCTTTTGTTTTTATTCAGTTGCAAATGTGACATCAGAAACCCTCGTGTGCCTTCAGATTGAACTTAAAAAAAATATTCTCCTGTTGCCTGATTAGTGAATTTCTTTGTAGCTCAGATGCAAAGCATGTTTGAATCATTGCATTAAAAAACTGTGTATCCAGGGGGGGCACAACAATGTCAGCTAATGTTAATGCTGAAAATCAAATTTGGCATTGGAAAGTAAAGCATGAAAGGGAAAGAGAAAACACTGTATTAGCCCTTGCACTTTTGAAATCACATGAATACATGGAAAAAATATTGAAAAGGAAAGGGTTGCACTGTTGCATCAATGCAGATACTTTTTTTTTATTCAAGATTATCATCCTTTAATGTTTGTATTTTTATGCAACTTTATTTTTTCTCAGTTCAGCTTTATTTTCTTTCAATGCCAAATATTTTCTGCACTGATGTCAGCTTTCATCCTACAGCTGCATATGTATCTCAGACAACAAAATAATAAATGGATTAATGATGAAATATGTTTACCATTTCATCAAACATGTATTTGACTTATTTATGTCTTTCTCGTGTTTAGGTTATGTATATTAAAAACATGTACTTTTCGACAGACTTAAGCTTGAAACATGCATATAAAATTATCATAATAACTTTTATAGGTGTGTATTTTAAAGGTATTTTGAATTAATGAAGTGAAGACTTGCAAAACAGCTGAGCTCTATATACGCTAGAGATGTGTACCTCTTGGCAATGTTTCTGGCAGGGATTATTTTTTTAAAGAATTGACTGGGACTGACTGCAAAAATGAATAAATGTATAAAAAGATGAAAAAAAAAAATAGGACACTGGTTCTATGCTTACACAGTCATACATATTGTTTATGTACCATTAATCTCTTACAGCATTCTCCCCTCACTTTTCAGATGGAAGCATAAATTGCTTGAGGCTACTCACATGCAACAGCAGCTCATACTGTCCTAGTTGTAACAGAGGAGAGCGAACACATTCACACAATGCTGCAGCGTGAGAGTAAAAGAGAAAAAAATGAATAAACAAACACAGAGAGAAATGCAGGACACCGTGGTAGAAGACTTTTTTTTTTTCTCCCATACATAATTATGATATTGTGGAAATGCATTTTGCCAAGGCAGAATATTAATTTCAGCCTCTTCTAGAAATGAAGCCGCTGTAATCAAAGACTCTGCATTAATTACATAAATGAACAAAGGAATCTTGTTGCTGGTGATAAACACCATCAAAGTTACAGGCGGAAGTTGATGCAAATGGGATCCTTGGAGAATAACTATGAATATATGCGTATATGCTTGCTGACAAGAGGACTTTTTATGATTTAGGAGCCACGCGTGGTGATGATGATTATAATGATGAGGATGATGATGCTCATAATGGTGACAATGTTGATGGTTGCATGTATTTTAACAGGAAAACCCATTTTGCCCGTTTTGGGCATTGGGATTCCCAGCCATTCCATTTATTCTGCGTCATCTTGGTATGAAAAATGTAGAAACCCCATATAGCTGCAAAACATGGCAGCAGAAACTTTGTTATAATCTGCAAGGCAGCCAATAAAACCTCTTGGAGTGGGTGGGCATTCTTTTAGATGCTAGGTTGTATGAATGCAGTGAGAGGCTATTCCAATATTTATCACTATATATGATGTTTTTTTTATTGCATTTGGTGAAGCGGGAACAACGTCCTACAGCTTGCTCTCCCAATTGCTCATAGCTGATGATCCAAATATTTTAATGGTAGAAACAGTGCATGATTATCTATTTCTTTAGCTGTTCAGTCACATTACAACTCTGCAGGCAACTTAAGTGGATGTTAAGAATGCAACTGGGAAAACGAGAGCGAATGGATCTCATATTTTCACTTCCATGCTCAGCTAAATTATGCACTGGAGCATTGTTTATCCATCAAACTAGGCCCTCTTCCAGCAATCCACTCACAAAGAATTCAGAATTAATTGGCAACACCAAAGTAGAGTCACAGTAAACAGACAACTTTCTTCCTCTCGCCATGATGCAAATAATATCCAGAACAGGAAAAAGCAGAGCTCACTATGTTTCATGTCTCATCCCATTGGTTCTAATGCCAAAACACAGTTGTTCTGTGGAGTGTTTTACCACTCCACCCACACTTCCCCAGGGCTCCAGCAGGAATTTCCAAACTAAAATTAATGCTCTGGAGTGAGAAGCGATTGAGGAGGCAAATGGAGGATTGTGAGTGATGGTCTGATAATTGGAGTCTGCTGCAACTCTCCATCCCTGCTCTGATCTGGGGACAAAAAGGAATGGAAGTCAGGGAGGAGGAAAAAGCCGAGCTTACTCAGCAGAAGAACCTATTTGAAGCTGGGACACACACACACACACTCACACTGTGCTCTTATAACAACCCCTTAGTACACTCTTAAGTGACTTGCTAAGATATATTGCACATGTCTTACCTGTTTTGAAAGTTACTCTTCAGCTGTGCTATCAGTGCCCCTTGTGGAGAGTTCTGTTCATGCTTGAGGGGAAGCGGAGGGGGGGGGGGGGTGCTAAGTGGTGCACCTTGGTGTGAGCTGTGTTTACCACTGAACCATTCAACACAGTGACACATGCATTCACTTTGGCTAATAAATCATTGAATGTCTGATGTGCATCAATGGAAATGCAGCGTCAGTTTTGATACTTGATTAGCATTTCTGTCACTTTGCCTTACGTTTAACAAAACTCCAGTTGTGCAACTCAATTCACACTGCCCATGGGCATGACTATGAAGAGCCATTCCTCAAACTGACAGCCCGTTGTGGCAGCGCATCGACAACTGTGTAATTTCACTGGCTATATGAAACAAATAAAATGCACTGCGAGGGGAAAATTACATGGTGGAAAAATTGGAAGAGGGGTCTATAATTGCAGTGTTCTTTTCTGTCTAAGAATTACAAATATATCATCGCTGTGTTTGCTTTTGTCACATTTTTATATATATATATATATATATATATATATATATATATATATATATAAAGAGAAACATGTTTTAGCTTTCGTTCTGACCTGTCTGTCAGACGAATGGGGAGGTTTACCGATAGAAAATTAAAGCAATTATGCCTTGCATTAACAGAGCTCACACTGAACCCTTACCCTGTCAGAGATTCTGCTCAATAAGTAATGGTTATGAGACATGTTTGATATAAATACAGCTCTAGTGTCGCTATGAAACATTTGTTTACAGTTGCATTATAATTGTGCTCATAACAATATTAGTAATAAAGATAATATTAAAACAGCTTTTCTTCTTCATGACCGGCTCCGGTCATTAACCGACCCTTGAAGATTAATACGCAAAGGAAAAATAGTGAACAAAAGGTTTTTTTTTTTTGTTTTTTTTTTCCAAATGAGATGGCACAGTTGTTCAATATGTGCAATTTGATGTAAGTTACTTTAAAAATAAGTGTATACGAAGGCAGTCCACTCAGACACAAAATATTTAGCCAGTTAGAGTCGCAAACCAGGCATGTGTCATGACCTCAAAGGTTAGGTAGGCAGACAATGATCATTTAAATGCACAGGTAGGTGAGTGCCTGCTCAACATAACACAATCAAGATCGTAAGACACCAATAAAAACTTGCAAAGCTAGTAAAATTATTCAATTGCAGTCTCTAGACTATATACATTTTTATGTAATCACAGCTAGTAGTGTGTGTTGACATTTTTCCTCAAAAGAAAGATGTGAACATTGTTTAATGCCTCTAGCAGAATCATCCGTCCGGTGAGCGCGTCAACCAACTTTGAGAGCGAAGCTAATTCACTAATTCTCTGCGAATGTCCATTCAGTTCATGATATTATTCTCTGCTCTGTTTAGACACAGTAAATCCTGTGTATCAGCTGTTTGAAAAGCTGATAAAGTCGTGACATGTTAAAAATTTCAGTCACTCATCCTGCCTGTTCTAGCATGTAAACGAACTGTAGCTGCACCTTTTAACCCTCCCTGAATGATACACTCATGCTTTATTTATATGCTATATAGATCACTGATTAAAGCGTGCTGTTTACATACCCAGTAATCTGGAAGTTGAGGTTTGTATATTGAGCAGAATGGAGTATGTGGATTCGAACTTCCCCTACAATGTTATGTATAACAGTTTGTCTGTATAAAAATAGGATTTAGCCTCCTTCCATAGAGAATATTAACCTACACTCGGCTTACTTCTCTCCATCTGTCAAATTCAGCTATTCGAGACTGTAAAAGGGCAAAAATGTCTGTGACACTGTGTTAAATGTTTTGAAACAATGACTTGTTATTTCAGAAGGCACATCCCTATTAAAATGAAATCCTCTTCATTGGCAGAAAACTTTACTTATGTCTAAAATTCATGAAGATGCATATATTTCATAAAGATTGCTTTTTTCTTTTTTTTTTTTTTTAGCAACATCCACTAAAATAAAACAAAACAAAACAAAACAAAAATCAAATAAAATGCCACATACAGCACTAATCTCACAACATTGACCTTGTGTTTAAGAGTAGATGTATGTGACATTGCTCTTTTAAAGTACTTAAATATATTGACTTGAAGTATCAGGATTAATCTAAAAGTGACCTTGGAAATCAACTGTAACTTAATTGAGGTAAGTGCTTGGGCCACATTTTCATGCACACTGTTAATATGCTAATTGGAGAATATGTTAATATCCACCTTCATCCTTGTCCTCATTCATCCTGGCTGTAGTGAAACCTGTCCATGGTAATGTCCATTGCATCCCTCCTGATCGAGGCAGACCTGCTAAGTCACCGTTCACAGAAACACTGCCAGGTTAGAGACAGAGGTGTCTGTGGAGTTAAAACTTTTATACATGAGGGGGGTGGGCACAGAGGTTCCATACAAAATGAAACCACATTTTCAGTATCAAGTGAAGATAAATAATTTTTCATGCAATGTGACAGATGCACTATATCTATATAAACAATACATAGATGTTAATCTATTTTCAAACTTTATAAACGGTCTAGTGATGCCATTGTTTTTAATTAATAGAATCAACAGCTTTTTATTACTTTTGATTCAGTGGTTTGTATGTGTTTCTATGTTTGTGTGTGTGTGTGTGTGTGTGTGTGTGTGTGATTAGCTAAGTTTGTTGGACCGCCAGTAATCGAGGGAGAAAAAAATGCAATTATTTAAAATTACAATTAACAGTCTTAAATTCAAACAGTAGCTACACTCAGTAAAGTGATTTGTAATGTGTAAATCAGTGATAATACAGTCACTGAATCCAAAGATGACGTTTTACACATTGCTTGTAAACATCAGTGGTAATAATTGATGTTAAAAAGAGGTGTTATAGTTAAGTTTTCATGCAGCTTCATCACTGATATCTGTTACTGAAAGCAAAAAAAAGACACTGACAACATTGGAAAAGAAATTAACTTTTTTTTTTTAACCATTTATCACCATGTGACAGATTAAAGTTATTATAAAGTAGTCTTCTGCTTCCTGGTGTGTATTAGGGAGCTTACTGTTTTTTAACCCCTAAAGTGATGAAAAGATGTCTCAGAAACTGTATTACATACGATACATTTGGCCTTATAGGGTAAAGAAATACTTTTCAACTTCCTACCATGAGATTCTTCAAAACTGAACATGATTACTGGAATAAAGTTCAGTAACAGCAAGTCATGATGAGATTATGGCCACACTGGTTTTGGAAATAATAATCTCAAAACTAATTTCTTTTCTTTGTACTTTAGATTAATATTTATTACAATTCTTATGCATCATTTAATAAACAGCTATATGAATAGAAAAGAAAAATCCAGATGAATTAATGATTCATGGGTCAGATGTTGTTCAAGTACACAATCCACGTTCGAGTAACACAAGCGAATGTTCTGATTGCAGGTTTCATGTTGAGACGTGCACTTTGCTGATTGCATGACGTTTTCTATAACTGGTCAGTTTTATTGAATCTGGTACATATAAAAACTAAGTAAATAAAAGTGTGTCATTGTTCTTCTGCATTACAGCCACATATTGTATTCAATATGCCTCAGTTGTTGTTATTTTGTTTTAAAATTGACAAAATCTAGTTTAGAAATTGTCACTCTCTTCAAAGAATGCCGTGAGTCACCTTTTCAAGTTGTTTTTTTTTTTTTTTTTTTAACATAAACCTTGTAGATATCTGGCTGAGTTTTTTTTTTTTACTCTAGGCCATGATTTTAGGAGGTGACAAAATGTAAGAAAATCACAGCGGGAAACACTGTTTTCTCACAACACAAAGTTTTTTTTCAGTCAGCCAGTTAATCAGTTCTCGACACTGCACAACAGATTAGCAAAACAACCTTAAATCAGGGAAAGTAATGAGTCGTACTGCTTACAGCATTACCAGCTCAAACATATTGGTGTTGTTTACTCCATGATGATGGGTAAATGATGCTGCATATAAATGCAAAATGTGCTGACAATTCCCAGGACCCCCCCCCCCCCATAACAGGCTTGTCAACAGAAGAGCAAGACTCAGTTGATTTGCATTTCTGCTAACCTTTAGCAGGGTATTGTAACAAATACATGGTATGGCAAAGAAACATTGATCTTCATATGTGTGTGTTTTATATTTAACCTCAAATTATTTAAAGTAAAAAAAAAATTATATGGAAAATGTGCAAATAGCTAAAGTAAAAAGAAAAAGAAAAAAAGATATCCTGAAATATATACACTGCTAATTAAAAGTTTGGTTTCACTTTCCCATTAAAACTAATGGTACCAATAAAACTATTTCAGTATGTACTTGCATAGTTACAGAGAAGTGATGTTACTTGTATTAAATCATAGGCCCATCTCAGACCCTCCTCCAAAAATATAATAAAAAGCAGCATACAATATGATTTTAAAGCACATAGACACAAAGACAAACAATTTGAACAGCTGAAAAAAAAAAAAATGTACAAAGTTTCCAATTGAAACTCATGTAAGCTTTATCACTGTGGAAATCCACTGTTTCAAGAGCATAATTAACATCTAATGATGCACAGAAATAGTGGTACTACACTTGGTTACAGCTTTCAAATTACACACAGCACGTACATAGCAGTTTATGGTTATGCTTCAGCAAGAAGAATCTGAATACCACAAAAATAACTGTTGGAGAAAAACAATTAGATCACAAACTACAAATCCTAAAGGGGAAAGGAACAGACAGATGATTCCTATCTTACAGGAAAAAAAAAACAAAAAACTGTGTAATTGTGTGTGTTTATTCATGGCTTGTTTACTTTACAAGTGAATCTCACAGCTGATTGTAAAAACCTTACCAGACTGAGACTAGACGGGGTTTAGGGATTTTCTCTGATTTCCTTCCAGACTCGGTCGGAGAATACTCTCCAGGGCTTGACCCTTGCTTTAAGGCTTATGGCCTACATTGTACTGAACAAGACAAATCTTCTTTGTTTTCTCCTCTGAGGATCTCTGAACAAGAACATAACTGGAACAAAAGGAAATGGTGTCAGTATTCAGTCTGCATTAAATATGAATGTAACATATATACATAATTGGTGGGGGGTTTTTTTGACTCAGGGATGGATCCATACCAAATAATGCCTAAATTATCCAGCTGTGGTAGAGCTGTAGTCATGATGGGCAGCATGTAAAACCCAGAGATGAAATCTTCACAATGTCTTCACAACAAAGACTCATCACACTGCAATGCAGAATTCAGTAGTAAGTCTGACAGTTTTATATGAAGCTGGCATCTGTGCAACCAGAGCTTTGAAAATACACAATTTTCCCCAAAAAACTCTCGAGTAAGTGCAAGCTGAAATGGTCAAATAGAGAAAGAATAACATTTTCTGTCACTAAAGTCCCAACATAAAACATTTGTTTCTACATGCTTCACTTATGGATGACTCCCAATTAAATCCAGGCCTCTGCCACAAGGTTTAAGACGATGCATAAAGCCTTTTAGCAGCAGGTAAATCACTTGGTAATTGTATTCTTAAATCCGGTATCTGTGGCAGCATTCCTGTTCCAGGGAAATGCATCGCGTTAACTCAGCAAAGACTGGTGTTTGCCAGAGCTTGAAGAGGGCTGCAAGTGTACATGGAGCCTGTCAGAAAACGGAGATAAATAAATGGAAATATCATAACTATATATCACAGAATGCAAGATGATGCCACAAATATACAGGTCTTTCTTGCATCAAAACAAACTGAGTGCTTCTTACTTGGCATGTACGGCTGCAGTTCCTCTTTAAGCTATAACCGAGGTGATGATAAAAATGAGAATAATGTGAAACAAGTTTTTTTTTAAAAAGTTAGTTAAATCATAGTAAACAAAAATGAAAATGCACTAATATGTAAAAAAAAAACAAAAAAAAAAAACACCTTTTTTTTTAAACACTGCCCAATTATACAGCCATTTATTACAATTGGCCTTGAACAAATAAGACAACTGCAGCTTATAGGCATCAGGCTTATTTTACCATTTCTTTCTTTTGTTTTTCCCAATACAGACTATCTCCTGAATTAGAACCCAAACACTACAAAATGTATCATTTACTGCTTGAGAACATAAATGCATTTCTAAGGCCCTGAGATGAGTAGAGAAAAATTACCTTGAGGTTGAGTTGGGGGCATTAGTGGGTAAATCAATCCAGATTGTACCCTGGGGAACAGAAGAAATACCTATTCTCTGACAGTATAAAAGCTTATAAAGCAGATGTTGAGATGGCCTTCCTGCTGCTGGACTAGTGAATAATGACAAAGTCAGGTAGCAGACTTACTAGTGTTGGGTTGTTTCCTGTCTGGGATGTTTCTGTCAGAGAAGTTTGTGAAACTGGAAAATGAAGCCGTCTTTGCCACTTCGATAGACATTTAGGTGCCAATGTGAGACCTTCGTGTGGATTTAGTTGTTTCTGTTTCCATTGTGATGGACATCACAAGTCCCAGCTCTTTACTAACCCTTTTTTTTTTTTTTTTTGAAAGAATGCACATTTTGTAAGGTGATCTTCTTTTCTAAAGTGCCTTCTGTCCAATACAGATTACATTATGTTCTCAACAGCATTTTTAATGCAGCATTTTTTCCAGCTAATCAGCACACAATATCCTGTAGAATAGAAATGCTTGCTGCATATTGGTAAAAAATTAAATTATTATATTCTGTTTATTTTTCATTATCTCAGATTTTCAGATGAATTGTGAAACAAAATAAAAAAAACAAAACAAATTTGTGTAAAATTTTTCATATTTTTTATTAATGTTATTCAGTACATCCCCTTTATGCTGTAATCGGGAAAACGCTTTTTTAAAAAATCTGCTGTGACTGCAGTCACAAAGCTGCTGTCCAAACTATTGTATCCTCTGAAGTCAATCACACATTGTGCTGCCAGGAGAGGCTACCCTTCACCCATTAGGTTTATGAATCAATCTTTATTTGTAGCCATCTTTGTGTGGCTGTTGAGAGCTACCGGTTGTACATCTCCCCCAGTGTTACAGGCTCTGACAGGTTTAGTGACACAACTGCATTAACCCATCGCTGCAAACAAAAAGAGCTGAGTCTGCCAGACCCCAGTCCCATTTTTACCGACTGATCTCACACCGGACAAAGCCTCGCACTTTGATCTGTTGAGTGAGCTCTGCCAGAATGTCTTAACTGCCTCTGACTTCCCTCCCGAGTCTGCTCTGCTGCTCAGATCTGTGCTTGTTTCATAAAGAACCAAAGAAGAGCTCAAACGTTTGACTGCTGCCGGAGCCAAAATGCTAATTCTCAGTTTGTTCATCACTTTATTCTTCTTTTGGTGTTATTTTCAAATTTCAGATTTTTCCACGTTTCAGGGAAGCTGTGCGTTGAAATTTGCTTCTTTTTCCATGTTGGACGTTTCCATTATAGGATTTGATTATTTAGCTCCCATTCAGCGAGGGTATCTCCCTCTGCACTCAAAATTATGCATCTAATTCTCGAATTTATTTCAGTTTTTCTTTTTTTTTTTAAAATTTTAACAGCAGTTGAATGACTTCGGCATTTTTGTTTTCAACTAGCAAAATGAAGTGAAGTCAAACTGATCCAAAACATACTTCCCTTTTCTCCTCATCTTTACAACATGTCCTTTATCATTTTTAGTGGAGTCTAATTTAATTTATGTATAATAAGGACACCACAACCACAGAGTTGCAATGCCAATTTGGTAACTGATAACAGCACTGAAGGTCATATATTTGAAGTAATTGTTACTCAGTCAGTGTAATTATATTGTTGAATAGCCAATTAAAATCCTTGTTAGAGGTTGAAATATTCTTTTATTTACCCTCTCTCTGTGGACTTTCTTGCTCTTGTAATTCCGTACACCCTTGCATGAGTACACCACTTTGCAGACACACACATCAATGCACACACCAACCACCACCACCACTGCTTCCACGTCTGCTCTTGTCATGCTGGTTGAATAAGAGATGGTGCGGTATTAGAGAAAAGACAATACAGGGTGTTTGCACTCCCCCATACTGGGGTTATGGTCTGGGGAAGCTGATTAAATACCAAGGGAGCTTCTGTCCAACCAGTCTAATCAGGAAATATCGTAAGTGGGCGCATAGTATTCCATAGTGTTCACACACGCCTATGCCAAAGAATTAAATTAGCCACACATCCCACAGTCTTCAGCCTTTTCTTTCTCAACAATTTCTATATGTGATTCTGTCATAAAGAGTAATTCTCACAGTTTTCTATTAACACATCTTTGTGTTATTTAGAGCAAACAGACGCTAAAACCTAAAGAAAGATTTGCATGGATGCATCTGTGGCTACACCCACAGTAATATTGGCACTGAAATTACAGTACACAGGTGGAGCTGGTAGAAGTGGGTGGGGATGTGTGGATCCTAAAATATATCTCTTACAGAGAAATGGTAAAAAAAAAAAAAAAAAAAAAAAAGTACTGTGCAAATTTGAATGAATCACTGAGTATGACTCTTAGTACAAGCTAAAAAACTGCATTTATAACTTATTCAATTTGAACTCTCCTGTGTTTATAGCAATTTTTGCAAAGTAAAATTTTATAGTATAAATTTCTATTATCTTACCCATCAGGGTCCATGCCATGTCACATTTGGACAGATTCGTTCTCCTACATATGCTTTTAAAGGTTCAATCTGCAGGGGGGTTATTTCTTATTCAAATCAGATAAATGTTGTAGATCAAATACATTCCAGCTGATGAAATATCCGTAATCAAACACTAAACTGCATAAAGAAAATGGACAAGCCTGCCAAAGTTAGTCATTCATTTTTTGCTCTTTCCTCAGTCAAACGAGTTGGGTGATGCAAAGTTTAATACCAGTTCACATGGATTCATTAAGTCTAATTTAGTTGTAATTGTATGGACTAAATTTGGCAACTATCTGCCTGGAATAAGCTTTATTTAGCAAAACAAATTTATCTGATTAGAAGACCAAAAGTAGAACAGCAACATAGATTGGAGGTTTTGAGGAGAAATTATGAAGAGACTTGCCATTTCCCACACCTCTGCTATAGACTGTAGATTGAATACGAGCCCATTCATGTGAAGCTTTGGCACAGATGACTCATGGGGGAAGCTGGTCTATGTATAGAACTAAATGTGTGTTAGCACAATCCTACTTTGGCACCGAGGGATGAACAACTTTTCAGAAACCGTGGACCTTTTGTCTGATCTGTGCTACTGTTTGGATAACAGTAACTTTGGATGTGTACGACTCATCTTAAAGAATAAAGGCTTGTTCTCATGTGATTCTACATCATGAATTCATTTTTCCAAAACAAAATTCTGATTTGTAAAAATATACACCAAAAAGACCTTTCTCGTTAGATCATTATTTGGATCATGATATTAGAGACAATAAGAACAAATAATCGTTTTGTGCAACGTCTATTTAAAGGTGAATTACGTCAAATTAGTTCCAAAATGATTGAAAATACAGTACTTACTACAGCTGTGAACAATATATGTAAAAACAACAGCCCTGATGAGAGATTATGTTTTCACTTTATGAATCAGTGATTAAATCCTGCTTCGATTCGTGCTCATCAACCTCAGTCTTGTTAAAGGACGAAACAGGATGAAACATTAAATACAGTGATGAATGAAGCTCCTAGAAGCAATGCTTAATCTCACTTCTTATGCCTAATTGAATTAAATGAATACCAATCAGGTAACACTATTCTCATTATTATTAATGATCATCCCTCAGCTATTTGCAGCAGGGCCATTTAGGCTGACTATCTTTGTTTTTAATTCTAGCACTCCCCGTTGCTCTTTTTGCCTCACTTCTGCTTCCTCACAAACAGCCCTACTTTGTTCACTCCCATGACCTGAAGGCCTGGTCCTGCATTCAGTAGCTCATCCAGCAGATTATTATGTAGCTATAACGTCTGGCAGTAGCTTCTACATGGATTTTATTGCTCTTCACGTTTCTTTTAAAAAAAATAAATACATAGATTAGTCTGTATAGTTATGAGAAGTTTATGCAACAGAAACAGGTAATATTTCTGTTCTGCGACAATATTTTACATTGTGAACCTTTAAGATGTCCCAATAGACACAAAAGTGTGACAAATGTTTTGCCAAGAGTGAAAACTAATTTATTTAAAGCTTTTACTTTTGCTGTGTTCGCTCTGCACACCGTGGTGTTTGCCAGGCTTTAGCCAACCACACCACACATGTACTGCCACAGGAGTCCTGGGGGGGTTATCCAAAGATGGCACACTATGCACGGCCCATGATGCTAAAGAAAGAGTTAGAAAGCCACGACTGATCCTTTCTCATTTCAGTGCACTCAGCACGTTGGGCCCATAATGCCTTGAGTGCATGTCTGAGCTACATGACATCACTCAGTGCAGCCACTCTCCAATTCTAGTTTCTTTTCCGATATCCAGGGTAACAAGAATAGAATAACTGAAAGAGAAAAAGGTGGAATAGGGGTTTTGGCAGGAGAGAGGCAAAGAAAGAAAAAAAGCTTGCCTGGGGCAGAGCGCAGCAGAGAGCTCTCTCTGGTACACACTAATCTGGCCACCCACTAGTTGTGAACAGTGTATTCCCTGTGTGAGCTGCGTACTCCAGGACAAGCCCACCCTTCCATCACTGTCACATGCTGCACTAATGAGAGCCAGAGGGCATGAGGTCAATGACTAAGCTGATTTGCCTGCTGATAAGTGATCGCCAGGAGGTACTGCAGTGAAGAAACTGAAAAGAAGTCTTTTCTGGATTGGTCAAGAAAGCCTCCTTTTCCCTTTAAAAAAAAAAAGTTACAGGAAGATGACTGCCCACCGAAGCTTTGCTCCATGTTTTCACATTATAACTATCAGGGGATTAAATGTAGCAAATAAGAAAATGGCTGTTAATAGAAAAGGTTTCAGTATTTTGAGAACACAGTGGTATCATTGCTATAATCACATCCCTTACATTTTATTTCTAAGTATAAGAAGTGTTTGGTGCATAAAGAATCGTTTCTATCATTCTCTGTGTATAAGTCTTGATTTTTTAAATAGCAGAATAAGTGCTTCAAAATTTAAATTGATCCTTAGTGATTTCAACAAGCCATGCACAAAGGTAAGTGATAACAACCTCCATTTTCTTTTTTTTTTACATATGATTATGGGGTTATTACTGCACAGAAGAGAACAGCTGTAATAGTCCAACTTTTAGCGCGCAATTACAGAGCAATTTGCTTTGTGTAATTTGAGATGTTAAAGTAGTTGTTTGAATACATTTATGATAGAAAGAGAGGCGTTATCTTCATGCTCGGCTTTGTGCGGCATCCAGAAATTCAGAAGGATACAGAAGTGGATTTCAGCTATCTTTCTTTTTCCTTTTCTGACCAAGGCAACATCTAACACTGCAGTGGAGTAAGTACGCTATATCTTGTGGAGCTGAGTAGATTTTTTTTTTTTTTTTTTCCTTGTTGTATACCGTGGATAGGTTCCTATCATTATGTCCCCCTCTATCTGGCACTCTTTTAACTCCACCTGACACAGCATCAAGCAGCTGATGACTTTAATCTTTCAAAAAAAAAAAGATGAGACACAATTTCACCAGAATGATGGTGCTGGGAGCCTAAGAAATTTCAGGCACCAGGTGGGTTTGACTGTGCAGCTGACTTGCAGGGCATCTTAACTTTGTAACACACTTGATGCCTTCATTTTGGCCAGACGTTGAATATTGGCAGTTCTGAGGGAGACTGGCAGTTGCTGTAATCAATCAGGTCATCTAGTGTCAAGGGAAGACAACAGAGAGCAGAGGCGGCCCGTCCATCAGGGAGCGTGGCAGCCATCCTCAGGCCACAGTGTTATCTACCTGCACCGCTATCCGTCCACGTGGCATAAATGAAAAGGTTGCTTAAATTAGTTGGTGCATGCTTGATGTTTATTCAATTTTCAGACTCTTAAAATCATTGAAAGGGGTTAAATAATGTGGCAAGTACACAGAGAAGAGCAGTGTTTTTTTTTTCCAACTACCACTTTGAAGATTTACTAACATTTCTCAGAGATTTAATAGTTCAGTGCTGCAAAGCTTTTATAAAGAGATGAGTTCAGACAGAGGCAATTTTTTTTGCTGGAACATAGTATAACGTAGAGGTTCAGGCTACTTTCACAAAAGGTTTGTATGATTGCTTATGAAACATAATGCAGATATTTGTACATGTCCTGCAAAATTATGATCCTATCAGGCAAATTAGTGCAGCTGTTTGCTGGGATGTCTGCAGGACCTTTCTGATTCCAAAGCAACAACAAAGGAAGAAAATGCTATAACTGTTATTATTATTATTTATTTTATTTTATTACAATATCATTTTTTGGTATTAGATTTTTTTACGTCATTGGATAACTTTGAATGAAAACTGACCATTGACTTTTGCATGCTTTCATGATTGAAATCATCATCTTCTTCTCTTATCAGTTCAACATTAATACTGGTAAAAGCACAATGTTCAGTAGGACGCTGAACAACCAGTGAGGTGCTTCCACTGAATACACCCCGAGTCAGACTCACTTGATTGAATCAGCATTATCAGTAGTCATTAGTCTATTTGTATGGGACGGTGGGTCATTAGCATTTATCCATATCGCTGATCAGATGCACCGAAACAGGAAGACTCTTGGTTCTGTCCGACGGGCATCCAGTCCCCCAAATCCTGAGCATTATGGCACCTTAACAGGAAAAAAAATGTAAAATTAGGACATTTATATTGTGATTATGAGCAGAACCACAATGAAAAGGTGGCCTCTCATTCCCAATGGACCCAAAACAAATTAAATTACTAAATAGAAAATCTAAACAGGTTCTCTTAGGTCTCCTGAGATTGTCGCTAATGTGATTGCTATGGACACCGTTAGATGCAAGGCATCCTGTTACCTGTTGTATGTTGTCTGCTATGAATGGGCTGCTCCATTTCAAATGACCGTCGACCAGTAGTATTAGATGTTATATAGGCTTTGTCTATGTCTATCTTCAGGAATATACAGGAGGTTTTGACTTTCTTCTTTCCTTTTTTTTTTTTTTGTTTATGTAGGATCTCATCAAGCACTTTATGTCATGGGGATGACTGGAATTTACACTTCCCTACAAGGACAGTTGAAAAACCGTGTGTGTGTGTGTATGTGTATGCAGATAAAATTTTGAACTATCACTATAAAAACATGCTCATTATCGGTTTTACAAGTTTTTATACACCATATTCCTAATTAATTCCTGTTTTAGCTTAATCTATTTAATCAAAGTGAACTAAAACCACAGCACTGTACTACCTAATTACTTATGCACAAGAAAAACACTAACACAAGTTTTGTGTCCAGTTTAATAACTACATGGCAATTTCATAATCGACATGAAATTGGCAACATCTATTTTGCCTGGGATCCTCCCAGACAAAATGAATGAAACTGCCAATAAAAAAGGGTCATCTGGGCTTCTTTGTTTCCCTGCTTTGGCCTCAGAGAAATTGGAAATGGTGAATTGACACTGCATGCACCAAACAGCATTATTAAAGAGGAAAACTTCTATCGTCTACCAAGAAATTATAATTATTTGCTCATAACCATCATTAAGTGAATGCATACGATCCACACTAACCCCCATTTACAATTTTCTGATAAACACATGCAATTTTCCACACAAGTTTTCATACAGTATTCTACAAACGGATAATTATAATATGTTGGTGGACCAATGTAATGACTTTTAGGTTAATGTGCACCAAAACCTCTGGTTAAATGAAGAAATGTCCAACTCAATCTCATTCTGACAACACAGCCAATACAAAACAAGAAATAAACAAATGAACCCAGGCTATTACTCCAAATGAAATTTTCTAAATTTCTCTTCACTCCCTCCTTCTGTTTGCTCACTAATTTACAGCATGTTGTTATTAAGAATAAAGACCAATGTCTCAAATGCCCCTTTGGAGTAGAATAAAGAGCCCAATTCACCAGTACAATTTAAAACAGATAAATAAATAAATACAATACAATAGTCAGTCACAGGAGAGCCAACACAACGCTCCAGAATAATTACTCAGTAGATTTATACAGACGTATTTTATTGCCAATACTGCAGTAAAAGTTGTGGTCTTATTTTGGATCTATTTTGAGACTATTGGATTTGATTGCATTTGTAGCAGGAGGAGGATAGAGACAGCATATGCCACTGCAGGTGGTGTTTGCTGTAAACTTACCAGAGAGGAAGTCTATAAAAGTAAATCCATCAAAATTTAGTCTTGATTTTGTTGGTATTGGGCAAATACTAACTCAAACATCTTATCACTGCAGCTGTTAAAAGTAATCATACAGACAATGGAAATATTTGTGCATGAATCTTTTCAGATTCTGTTGGATACATTTAAGAAGGCATATTACAAAAAAGAATGCAAAACTGTGGTTTCAAATTCAGCCTTTTAAATTAATGTACTGTTAATGTATTTCCTAAAACTTTAAAATCAGCAGGAAATGCACATAAGAGTGAATAAACAGGAAGAAAGTCAGACATTTAAAAAGCTACAGTCATTGTTTTTTCCTTTCTACCACCTGTTTGGGAAAAGGTTTGATTTGTGGGGATGGTGGTGAATGTTTCTTCTGAAATTTGGCACTTAAAACTTTTCCCAGCTGATATTTTACTGTTTAGACCAGAGCCAAGGCTGAAAGATTCATTATATATGAAAACACTTTTCATTTAATTTATTCAACACAAAAAGCAAACCGGAATCTTTTTACTTTCAAATATTTACAGTTTTCACAAACACCTAAAACGTTCCTGTTTTCAGGAATCATTGTTCTCCTGTGTGCATGCTGTCACCAGCACATGAATGATACAGTTGTAGGTATGCAGGGGCTCTCTAACACTGCCCCTATGTCGCCACACTCCCAGGAGTAAAAGTGATAAAAGAAAAAAAAAAAAAAAAGAAAAGTCTGGCTGGAAATGCACTGACATTTTGTAGTGAGTGATCCACGACAAATATCCATTAATGGTGTGTTGGATTTCACACAAGTCTGTTGTATTCTTCCAGTCCAACACAAGTCATCCGCAGCATACCAGCTGAGGCGATGCTCCACCAAGCAGCACAAATCAGTTTTTCATTTTACTCTGCATGACAGATGCTGTTAAAAATTGGACTCTGGTTCATAAAAGGCTGGGTTTTTTTTTTTTGGTTTTTTTTTTTTTTTTTTTAAGTGGAAATGTAAGCAATGTTTTTTTCTCGCATTGAACAAGAAAACAAAATACACATGGCCTCACACTGCTTTGGTGGTCTCGCCGTGCATCCCACCTGCAGAGTATTTAGTAATCAATTAAAGCTGAAAAAAGGCGTCATTATAGTTAATAGATATGAAACAAGATATTATTGTTGTTCCTTTGTCCTTTAAGAAAATGGGTTGTTGCAAAAATCACTTCCAGAAATGTGTTTTTACTATTGACTAGGGAGGAAATCCCTGAGCCTACATAATTTACTTCCTAATTTCAGAGTTCCCAAAACCTTCAAACCCAAAGCTCTCTGGACGATGTCTCTGGTCGCTGCATGAATATGATGGTCCTAATTCGCACATGTGACTCACAAACATCCAATTCAATTCAATTCAACTTTATTTGTACAGCGCCACTTCACAACAATGTTGTCACAGGGCACTTTACATACACATCATTTCGAGCCAATTGATACATAACCTATAATAGAAACCAACTGACTGCATCGAGTCATGACTTTGATCCAATCCTCCATCCTGAACATGCACGCAGCGACAGTGGGAAGGAAAAAACTCCCCTTTAACAGGAAGAAAACCTCCGGCAGAACCCGGCTCAGGGAGGGCAGCCTCGACTGGTTGGGGTGGAGAAGACAGGAAAGACAGAACAACATGTACAATTGCACTTAATCAGGAAGACCTGCAGAAAAAAGGAGAGGAGAGACGATGATTAAATCTGTCAACCAAACAAATTTGTCTGTGGCAAAATTCAAGCAATGATTAAACACACATTCATCCAAAAGACTCAAATTTGGTAAAGCACACAGTGGCACGGATTTCAGCAGAAATGGATCAAATTTGTTTTGCTTGATGTGACATAGATTTCACTTGCAAGATGGCCGTCAGTTTGCATCACACAAGGTTACGCTGTTTGATCGGGTTCATAGATGGGCAGAAACGTTGACGTAATAAATAAATTGCTTATCTAAGGGAAGACCAATTAACAGCTGTTCTGAGAAAAAAGCATTTCAGTGAATTAGTCGCTCGAGCTGCTTTCCATAAACTCACAGCCTCAGTCTTCAGGCTCTAGAAAAGCCACTCCCAGATGACACAATGGGCTCTGGAATATTTTTTTTCACAATTGTGAGACCAAGAAATAAATGTATTGATTGATTAATTTACACACAAAATGCATTTGAAAAATAATTGCCGACAGTTATCTAGTCATTTAAATTTAAATTTGCTCATTAAAGGAGAATTTGTATCATGTCATGTGTTCAGATGTGATACTGAAAGAAAGTCTCACAAATTATGGGAAAGTGATTTTTTTTTTCTTTTCTTTTTCACCTGTACGTCCTTTCACCGGCATCACTTCTACCAGGAATCAGCATCAGATCCTTCAGCTATGAGACGCTGTATGAATATGAGAGCCTACTTGCTAGATTACATTTAATTTGTACCATTTATCCTCTGGGAAAGAAGGACTCACACATTGTATTTCTTGAAAAGCTTCAGATGAATCATGATAATGAGAATAATGGCGGCTTTTTGGAACGAGATGAAATAGTACTCCTTCCCACACTCAGGCACACGAAGGAATAAGGAAAGACTTCTTTCTTCCGCCGCGGCCATTTTCATGGAAAATTGTTTATCTTTCAGACTTTTAATTGAAAACATTAGTAATGTCCAGTTGTAAAATCTAATTGTTAACACCTAAAAGAGTGGCGATAAAATGAAGCTTCAGGTAGCCGCTCTTTGTGGACACTTTCTCTTATCTGGGGGTGTGAAAAGAATTCTCACATTCTCTGCCTTCATGCATACAAATAGAAGCAACGCAGGACATTATCCTGCCAAAGGTCCAGAAATACTAATTACCTGCTGTTTACTGGGCTTTATACACCCCACCTTCTTGGGGAAATCAATAATTAAATACAAAGGCCGAGGGAATGAATTCACCCTGATAACCATTAGCATGAAAGAGGATGGAGTTCATTAGCAATTCTGTGAGCATGACGAGTAATATCCAATATTGGAGACAACTAGCTCAGTTATGCCTTTGTTTTTTTGCTCTCATCCGGTGAGGAAAGGCACACAAGATGGTTTTCTGTGACAATTAATTACAGCCTTACACAACAGGCAAGATGAGCTGTTTATGATACAGCTCTATGCAGTTTACGCATGCCCCGTCCCACGTTTCCTGGTCTGAATTGCCACAATGACTGACAATTATTGTGCTCTGAAGTGACTAGATTGATCAGTTTATTTTATTTATTTTTCAATGTGTCACTTTCTTTTAACCGGAATAACGCCGCTAATGTAGGAGAGATTAGCTAAAGAGAAAATAATGATTACAAAATTAGGATAATGTTGCAAGGAAAATGAGTTGTTTCTGTATTGTATGATCCTGGTAGCCTGCGTGGGTCTCTCTTATCTCACTGTTATTATGTGAAAAGCGCCACGATCACAATTACCAGCTCTTTCCTTGTCAAAGTGCCTTTAAATGCATTAGGTCTCATTAACGTTTCAAATTTGCACATTACGGAAGGAAATCATTGAAGCAGATGCTTTTAACCTAACTTCACAAATGATCATATTATTGTGGCACAATAATCAAGGCATCTGTTGAGAGCTCATTTAAATCCTTTAGACCAAAGTCATTTTTCCTGTTTGTATTAAGAGATTCAATATATGTATGTAAATCTTATTGTCACATAAGTTTACTTTTTCTGCAGCACCTTGACATCCCACTGCTTGACAGCTTTCACTCCGCTGTGAGGACGGCAGCTCATTTGAATCTGCTGTGGATGTGGCAGAAGAACCACACATGTAGAAAATAAATAAATCAAGACGTATGTTAAAAAATAAACCTCTTTAAGTGCTTTAAAACGCTGCTAAAGTGTTCAATGAGTGAACAAGGCCTGCTTTCTGGAGCATCGCTTACTTGAGTGTCAGTCACTCTGAGCTGAGTTTGCTGTGAGAGCAGCGAACAGAGGTGAACAGTCAACATCATCGGTGAAACTTAAGATTTCTTGGTGTTTTTTGGGTTTTTTTTGGCTCTGGCCGAAAGTATTTTACACTCTCACTCAGTTCCATCCTGCACAGTTGTGCAACATTTTTACAGCCTGAATCGTGAAGCTTAATTTGCACATCATGCAACCCACTTGTTTGAAGATACACGTTTTACATTTAATGAATCACTAGTGTTTAATTTAACTTTATATATCTCTTCAAAATAAAGTGTCAATTCCAAAGTAATGTCCAAGCTGCCTATTAGTACAAGAATTTCACTGAAACACAGTGGAAACTTATTTCAAAATGCTAGAAAACAATCCACATCAGCATGACATAATGGGATCACAGTATTGATTGGTTCATTGGTTAGATCACTGCTTTGGTCCAGACAGGCTGAAATAGTATAACAGAGACATCCATCTTTGCCTGGATGATGAATCCTCAGCAGGGGTGCCCAAGTCCAGTCCTCAAGATCTGCAACTTTAAGATGCAACACACCTGAATCAAATGAATGTCTCTATAGAGCTGGATGACATACAGATGAGGGAATTCAGCCACTGGATCCTGATGTGTTAGACAACGGTTGCATCCAAACGTTGCAGGATGGTAAATCTCGTGGACCGTACCTGGAAACCTCTGCTTGAGAGATAATTCTCTGTGAGGCTCCCATTGTATATGAATATTTATTAATGAAACACTTCAGTTTCATTAATAATACTATTGTTGTATCAGTAACAAAGACGTGTCTTTTGCTTTCACATAGACACTACAGTAGAGTAGAAAAACCAGAGAAATAACATGTTTATAGTGCTGCCATGTTGCATCTTTTGCTGTAACTTCAGAGATGTTGTGTTCTAATATGTAAATAGGGTTTGTTAATAAAGATGACACAATTAATGATACATCAAACTATATGTAAAATGATAGATTCAAGTGAATTAGCCTTATCATACATGAGAGGTTTGAGTCTACATGCTGCTTTTTAATTACATGACTCTCAAATCACACACATAAAATGTGCATGCACATACGCACACACTAACACTCAAAAATATAGAGATGTGAGGTGACTAACTTGTACTCATATTAGAATGTTAACATTGTCAATGTAAGCAGCTTGCTGATAGCATTTAGACTGAAGTATTGCCAGTATACACCCCCAAAAGTGTTAGCTGAATGTTCTGATAGAAAACTCAGTCCCCAGACTCACTTTGACTGGATTTTGATTAAATAATCCCCAATATTTACAGAAAAAATTAGTTTAATATTTGACTTTCAACACATTTAGATCAAGTGAACTTTTTCTGACTGAAGATAACTAAACTCTTCATCTTGTTCTGTCCTTCGACCTGTTTATCCCATAAATATCTTAACGGAGGTAAGACTAAATGTGGCATTCATGCTTTCTTCTCCTTTCCTATATGTTAGCATTAAGAAAAAACTTTGAATTCATGATTAAGTTGTATCTTTCAGTGTTTATACATCAACCTACCTGCAATAATTAGAGAATAACGTTGTTCGCTTAAGCCAGGAAGGTAAATTTAGCCTTTGTCTTTTCTTTCTTTACTTTTGGATTTGGATCAGTGATTAAATTGTCATTTAGTTTGTTTTTTTGCTTATTTTTCCACAGAAAGCTTCTTATAAAACAGATTATAACTGTTAAATTTATCTTACATTTGTGATATCTCTACATATTGTGTACTCATTAGGAAAGAGAAGATTATTAATCCCACAAAGGTATCTTACCTTTCTATTGGCACATTGAACAAGAATATATTTCCTCCTTTACTATTATTTTCAAATAAAAGTTACATTAATTTTAAAGAGTGTTTGAAAAGAAAGCCAGTGTCTAAGTGTGAGCTGGTGTTCAGCTCTAATTAGTGAGGCCAGTCTAATAGTTGCTGATGTGCAGACACAGATACCAAAGAAGGCATTTAAACTCACTAAATGTCAGAGCAACAGTCCCTGCGATATGTAGCTAAAATATTGAAACGATATTTTACAGATCAAAGCACAGTGTGATTTGGAAGAAAATACAAGTACATACAAAATAGGTCGACAACAACAAGCTGTGTAATTTGCTTGACTGAAGGAAAATGTCGGAACGGTTTTAAATGCTGGAATGTGCTCCGATTGAGATTTACGAGATTCATACATGACTCTTAAACGTACCTCTCTTGTAAATATTTCTCTCTTTTTTTTTTTTGCAGTGAATGTATCGCTCAATAACAGATGTCCATCTCTTCCCTAAAGGCTGTTTGCTTTAGCTGTGCTCCTAAATTTCAAAGTAAAAAAAGATAATTTACTGTTTTCTGGGAGAAGCCTTGATTCACACTGGTAAACGTATGTCTTTCAAGTTTTCTTCTTTGTGGTCTCTGCAGTAAATCAAATGAGAGCACTTCTCTTTTTTCTATTCTCACGAGACATATTCTGTTTCAGCTTCTGAAATCACACAGTTTAGTCAGGGTTTCAGGCTCTTGTTTACCGCAGTAGAGATGCAGCTTGGGAGGAAATCTGTCATGAAAAAAATACATTTATTTAAATAAATATGCAAAGCAGTATTTTTATTCTATTTTGTTTAGATTTTGCTGTGTATTTTGCCAAAACCCAGCAAATGATGTGCTCAAGGTTTTTTTTTTTTTTTTTGTCAGATAGCCATATATATGATGGCCACGGATGTCTTTTGATTGTCTATGTCTGTTGAATCCTTGATGACAGAGAAGGAGTGTCTCAAGAACAGTGGGGTGTGACAGTACTCCGAATACCCTTCCACTTATACTATCTCAAGTGAGATTTATGGTAAGCAGACAAGATCAGAGAGCAGAAAATATCAGAGAAAGATGAGAAGATCACTCTGCTCAGGAAGGAAAATATGATCCTTGTTCCGTCATTCATCATCACCTTGTTATGCTTAAAGTCCAGACTGCTCTGAAAGATTTGTGACAGTGATTACTGTCTCAAATAACAATGTTTGAAGCCTACACTGTATGTGAAACCAGAATAATTAAATGGTTGTACTTGTCTATTCCATGACAGGAACTGCCTTAAAAAAAGAAGAATACTTGGTTCAACAATAAAAATGAAAAAAAAAAAAAAAAGCACTTCTAACTGCAATGTTTATCCAGAAAAGACCATATTTGGAGGTCCTAGAGGTGGAAAATGGCTTTGCACAGCTTACTGCAAAGGAACTCTAATCTGCTGCTGATACTTTAGTCACTGTTTCCCTGTACCTTTATTTATGCTTCCTTGCTCCATCACTGTTTAATACATTACAAACCACTTAAGATTAGCGGATAAATCAAGAAGAGAAGAAAGGGACAGAGCAAGAGATCAGAAAAAAAGTTAACATTGGACTGACTTTGATTTGCTAGATGGAACTCAGAAAAGAGACAGGAAGTGAGATAAATAGCAAAGCAAGATTTTTAAATAACATTCATTAATCTGTTCCAAAAAGAAACTAAATAATAAAAAAATATGAAAGGAGCATCTTTTAGGGGAAGGATTTCTACAAAAGTAGTGCCAACCATTTACATTTGTTCAAAACGGCCAATTTCTTTGTATTAATAAAAAGGCAAAGGATAGAAAAGCGGCACTGACAATTCAATCTCAAACTGGAAATGATAGCATAATTATCAGCATATGAATGAATTAGCCCTGAGAATCAGTGGGGACAGGTTCGTGTTCTGGCTGCAGTGAGGCTACTGAAGATGATTGCAGCCTTTCAAAACAATGCTTGTAATGCCACCAGTCACACCACAGTGCATTTTTAGAAATGGCCCAGAAGAGATTTTCTGCTCCATCCCACTAAAAGTGCGTGCCTAGTCTACTTTGGACATAAGCCACATCAGCCTCCACGGAGCAAATAAACCTGGCACGAATTAAGACACAAGATTGGCTTCGAGCATCCGGTCAATTTTCCAAATCTGTGCAGAATCCCAGTCATATGTCACATTATTACATGAACATAACAGGTGGCAGAAGTCCAGAAGTTAACCAGAGTATTGTTACTGTGGATGACAAGAGGTTCACTCCGCAGGTTAAACAAAACACACAACAATACGACAGCGTAAATCCTAATACAGTTGGCAACAGATTTGAGGAACTGAGAAATTTAATTGCAGGAGTTTCGGGAGTAAAATTTGACCAACCTATTAATAGGCTGCTAGACAAATATGTGATTTTTGTCCTACTTAATGAACATGGATTGTGCAGATAAGTCAGGCAGATAAAATGCTCAGCTCCAAGTCTGGCACAAGGCCTGCTGTGGCGAGGGAGACATTATGAACCGGTGCCTCGTGTGTCCGAGAGAGCAATGTGGTGTCAAACATAAAGCAGGATTATAACTGTTACAAAGCCAATAATACTTTTTTTTTTTTCTTTTAAAACATCTATGATAGAAATACAACTCACTTAAAATGATTTAATTCAATACTAATCTCTTGCAGTCATGTCCTCACTTATGTCTTTACAACATTACAACACTGCTGTTGAGGAGGAGCACTTCTCAGAAACGCTGAAGGATCTCCAGTGCATTCGTTCTGCATGTTTAATAAAGACAAACAGACCTGCATGAGCTTAAAACGAAACAATTTAAGACGTGTAGTTTCCAAATCTGACTTGATTTGAATTTACATGAACACATTGAAATAAGTAATATAATAAATAGACAATAAACCCTCACACAGCAACACATTGGATAACACCCAAGATAAACTTTGACTCTTTCACCTCCTTAATTACTCTTAGTCATATCAGCTGAGACTTTTTACTGTTTATCTACACAAACATATGAGCATAAGTGTTTCCATGCCATTAAGCATGCTGTAGATCAGGCAAGACCTTTGAGCAAACCTTAGCTTTTAGCGCCCTTTCACCCAAGGCATATTGCTTACAATAGCAGAACAGAGTAGTTCTTTTAAAAAAAAATAAAAAAATAAAAGTCTTATGAAAGGGGTATTTCAGCCATTCTGGGTCAAATTTTCCCTGTCAGAAAAAAAAAACCCAGTGCAATAAATAAATAAAGCCTCATACCGGTATTCAGTTTGCCCTTCCAGTCTGAAGTGAAACTACTTTAGTACACTCTGTGTTATGCAGGGAGACAATTTAGGAACAGCTCTTATGTTTTGACAGGGCTGTTTACTTTAAGACACGATTTGAGAAGCATCTAAAATTGTTTGCTTGCTTAGTTCTGTTCAGTGTTTATCCATTCAGTCTGCCCGTCCCACCTGGATTAGCAGTAAATCTATGTTCCAGTTTGGAGAGAGGTTAGCTCTACTTGACAGTTTTTCTTATCGCTCCAAAATGACAAATGCCATCAAAGAATCTAGAGGCTATGCTAATAATGTCTGGCTTGCAGTTTCCCAGGTAATTAAAATGGGAGGGCAGCTACCTCCCCTAATGTCAGAAGGATTTCGTTATCACTTTTGCTAGGCTATGGAAAGAGTCTGCGAGCAGGAGTCTGAACCGCTCATATCTCCTTCCGCACTCAGGCTTGAGTTGCAGTTTTAGACAAGGTTGCCATCCTGGGCCCATGACTGGATCATTAGAAGGTCAGAGGCACCCAACAAGAGACAGATCTCGCACTCATCTCTCAACAGGAATCATCTCATCTCGTTTACAGCACAGTGGGTTGCTTTCACAGTGCTGTGCTCAGGAATGTGACATGGCTAACGGTGACAACTTGAAATGTACAAAAAAAAACCAAAAAAAAAAAAAAACCCAGCCAGAGTCGGCATACCATTCTGCCCACTGGAAACGGATTTGTTTTGAGATGCAAATTTTTCATTAAGTGCCGTCACACCTCACATTTCTGACAGCGCTGTCTCTTGGCTGAGTACCGCTCCATAACAGTTCAGCCTAATGATGTTGCAGTTAATGAGACTGTGTTTGATGACATACTGTTTAACATCCGCCAAACAGTGCCGTTATTTAAGATTCAGGCAGAATCTGCCAGAAACTTAAACAATCTCAAAATAAATTATGAATGAGATAAAAGGACTTCCTCTTCTAGAATCCATGGTACTGAATCCTTTGAAGAGTTTAGTGTAGTATATAGAATAATGGGAATTGAATTCATGTTAGATAACCAACAGACTCCACTTTTTAAAATGAGGAAAAAATTGAATAATTAAATTGTTGACATGAGTCGCTTATGTTCAAATTATTTTCCTTATTTAGGTAGTGTTGTTTTGAAGGAATTGAGTCTTTATTTCAGACCAGTTTGGAGAAATTTCACATCTCTGCATTGATCTATATCCCAACTTACAGTGAAAATACTGTGTGTTATTTGAAGGATGGATGCTCATTAGCTGAGAATCTGCAGCGAGAGTCGTGATAGAGAATCCGTCACAGGAAACATACAGCAGGCTTCAGCCCTCCCTCTGCTCGTCTCCATGTTGCTTTCCCAAATCAGGGGCACATATTAACACACATGCTGCTTGCTCCCAAGAATACCCTCGCACTTTGTAATGACGCGTATCATCTCAAGACTTTCCCTCTGAGCCAACTTCTGGCTGATGGCTGTGCTAGTTGTAATTTACGCTGCAGGTTTCTGGATCTCAGTTATGCTGAAAGTGACTCTCTGTAAGAGGCCCGCACACACAAAGCACTGCTATGTAGCGACATGCTGACTTGGCCAGCAACCAAAGCTGAATGTCATCTTAAAAATTGCCACATCAACATAAATAAACACATGAAGAGATGCACAACTCTCGTCCAGTGTTTTGATGAAGCTTTGTGTTGCTTTAATGAGTGCTTTTAGGTTTTTAGATCACAGCAATTTAACTTTACGTTCTAGAAACAATCGTTTTGTTTTTTTCAATCATGTCTCGTTCTCCTGCCTCGGTCACCCGTCAACTTCAGACTGAAACCAGGCAATTTGTGAGACACAATCTTACGACCCAAATGGCACACTGAATTTTTGCCACACGTCGGTTTTCAGAGTCGTTGGAAACTGAAGAAAAATGACAACTTTTTCGCCATCCACCCGATGTTTTCTTCCCCCCGATCCTCTCAGTTGTTCTCTTGCTTTTAGTTTGATATGACAAACCCTCCTCTTTGCCTCGCAGTCTCTCCACGCTTATAAAGCTTTTAAACATTGATAGCGCCTGCAGAGGGCATGGATTTCCACGTAGGAGGACATTTGGTGACCTCAGGTGATTTCGAGCACCTGGCTCTCAGAAGAGACGCGCGATGAGCGGCTGTGCACTTCCTACTTTGCTTTTAGACAGACAGACCCACTTTCTCCGACTGCTGATGAATTCTTTTTCTTCTCACCGGTCCCAGATGTGCCTTTGATCACTGTGTCTATTTTTAAGGTCTTTTATTGTCACCAAGAAGTGAAACTAATAGAACACGAGACCACTATTTTCCAGTACGGAAATCTGGAGGAAAAGAGTCTCTTTGTCACAAGAATGAAGGCTCATCTGAGATGTCTGACATGAGCTATATTAATATGCATTTTCATCTATATCCTCTGCGTCTGATTGCCGTTGCTTCTTTCAAACATACCAGACTACGCATCACAGTTTAATGAGAAGGACAGGCGAGCTTATTTGGGATTTGTAATACATTTAGAAATCATGCTGTCGATCCTTGGTGTTCTGAATTTTGCTGATTGTTGTTTTAAACTGGCATGAAACCATGCGCTTCTGTGTTGTGGGTTTGGTAAAACATGCAAAGACTAAAATCTTATGTGGCTTCATATTATCAAGGATACATTTAGTCATAGCTCATTTGATTTGAGGACACTTAGCACTCTCAATTAGCTTGTCTTTTTCACCTTTCATTTTGCTAAGGACTTTTTCCTGCTTCGTTCTCACATGCAATAATTATGGTTTACCCAGCACAGCCATTCAGCGAAGCAGATGACTGCATGCAATCCCCACCAGAGGTCATTTTCCAACAGCTTGCTGAAGCTGCACATCACAGTTGACTGTGATATCCTGTAATTTAGATGTCAAAACCAGCTGCATGCTGTTAACGCCACAGCAGTATAAGCATAAGAGAGTGGTCAAGCATGGCATTAGTTTCCCAAATTCCCTGAATTTGGCCGGCTTGAAAGGATTACCAGCGAGAACGCAGCTCATTGCTGCCTTAGTATTTTCAGATTTTACAGTTGTAATACCTACAGCCATTTCAAATCTGTGGCTCAATTCAAATACCTGGAAATGGGCATCATAATGGAAAAAAAAAACAAAGACAAGTGTCCAAAAATGTAGGGCATTGCTTTAGAAATAAAACATACCATGCAAAGAAACCTTCCAGTAACTGGAAAGGAAAACGTCAGACTGCATCATTTTTTTCTTATCTGCTTAGACGAAAGCAGTAAAATGATAAGATCAATAAAGCAGCGACCAGTTGATGTTAGCTGAAAACGGTAAACCATGAACTGTGCAGTAATAAGAGGAAACAATGATTTTAGTAATAATGGTGCATTAAAAGAAACAACAGTGTTTTTCTCTTTGGGGCATTGATGGGAAATTATTCTCTTTTAGAATGTTATGTTTCTTACTTAACGTTACAGATAATCCCTAAAAGTCACTCTTGTATTCGTATTTAATGATAGTCCATTAGACGCCTTCTCTAGGCACTCGCTCATTAATAGTTCTAGGAAAATGCACGGTGTTAGCATTTAAGCATCAGTTAGCAATTAAGGGTGGTGGAGGGACAGGCACAACAGATTCGCCTCAGGTGATGAATCCTGCAGTATGAGTTAGAGCCTCCTTCGACTCTGCAATTATTCTCTGTTAAGGTCTCTGCAAAAATAAACTATTTTGAATGTATATGAAGGGTTCTCTTGAAAAACTTTCCCCTAAATTCAGCTTGTATTTAAAAAGTTTAAAATGTCTACTCTGTTCTTGGCTAAAATTGTCCACAAACATGATGAAATTCTTATTCAGCCTCTAGTTTTTAAGTATTTATTTATTTATTTATTTGTGTTTGGGTAAAAGACTGTTTCTGAAAAAAATCTTATTTTTCTACACCACCCCAGTATTATATCTTTCACTAAGGAAAACTGATTATCTATTAAAACTTTATTGACTTTTAGTTTTGGTTCATATTGCTTATCTTTTCTGTATAAACAGACCTTCATAAACATATAACTCAACAGAAGGCCCTTTTATTTTTTTATGTCTTTTTTTTCCACATTGTAAATATATACAGTTTATTTTTAAAGACTATGTTTTTACTGCTTTGTCTTTGTACATAATAGTACACTGATAATCAAGAACAACTAAATATGATGAATATTTAATATTATGTACAGTTTCAGGCATGTATAATAATTTCATTTAGTCATGAATTATTCAGTCTAAACACTTTATTGGCAGATACTTATAGTTTGAATGCTACTCTGGCCAAAGTCTAAACTTTATTAGAGCTGATTTGTTCAGCCCTATTCATGCTTTGTTCCTACAATAAACAGATGGCCTTAGTATAATCCTTGCTTTGTGTTACCATGACAACAACACTCTGAATTGGCAAACATTTCTCTCATCCAGGCCTAGGTTAATATGACTCTTACGCTTGTTTATATATAAAGCATAAGTACATTAATTGTTCTTTTAAAAAATACATTTGCTATTTTGTGTTAATTTTATTTCATTTTATTTAATTTTATTTTGTTTTATTTTACTGTCACAACACTTACCAGTAGACATGCTAGTGCTTTTTATTTACAAACCTTTTATCTTGGCTGCCTTGCCTGTCAATAAAAGGGCCATTTTTCACTTTTTCCTTGCATTTCTGCTCTTCCAGATGAAGAGTTCTTCAGCATTTTGACATGCAGATAATGGATAAGAGGGATAGAAAAGCTTGACAGCAGCTGTGGCTTAAAAGTAAAGAAGAAGAGAAGGTCAGAGTACCTTTAGTTGGCGGTAAATAATATTTAATCCCTAATCTTGGTAGTACCGATGCAGACTGACACACAAAGTATATTTTTTCAGGGGTCCTTGAGGTATTGTGTATATATTCTTTAAGTTTCTTTTTTTTATTTATTTTTTTTTCATTTCTCTTGAGCAGCTGTCCACGTTAACACCTTTTATTCACATAGTAACTGAGAAATGAAAACATTTGCAAGTATAATCAATTCCTTCCCTTTTACAATCAAAGATGTACACGCAGCAGGAGGGTGGAGAACAATGTCATGATAGTTTACACACGGGGAATTTAAAAGATTAGAATAAAGTCCTTTCTTGGCAACATGGAAAATCACTGTTAAGAAGTTAAGCTCAAGCAGACCATACAAATCTGGTATTTTTAAAATATTTGGACAGATATGAGGCTGTGTGCTCTGGCCAGCTAACACATTAATGGGACAATCCAGCTGCAGAAGAGCCAAAACAGGATATACAGTTTTTGTAATCTGGTGCTGCATAAGTCACACACCTTCAAGTGGAGGACTATTGGATCAAAACAGAGTAGATTCCTTAAATCAAGTAATCTGTAAAACTTTATTTCAGACTCAAATTCCAATAAATGACAAACAAACAGAAAGAACAGACTATACTATAAATGTAGTCCATACAAGTATTCTTCAGTGCCTGAGCCTTACAAGGACAAAAATAATTTCATTTTGTGAGTAATATTAGTTTACAGATGATTATTTGTGGAAAAAAGGGTTAGGCTGATTTGGTTGTTTGCAATCTTTATTAACCAATCAGTAACAGAACAAGACAACATGCAGTTTTTATCTGAGGCGCACCTAATTGTGTACTTTAGTTAACTGTGATGCTTCTCTCAGTTAACTGCAATGATTCACATTTTCTTTGTCTGCAATCTGTGCAGTTGAAGAGGAAAAAAAGCAGTTCCACATGTTGATCGTCTGGTGAGCTCTCAAGCATCCCTCTTTGTTTCCTACCCCCTGCTTGCCCATTCATCCCATGAATGAAGTCGCTGAGAAACTCAAAATGGACTGGAGAAAACAGAGAAGACCCTTTAGACAAATGCTTTTTTTTAAAGCAGCAGAAGTGGTGATTATGGTATATCAGAGTAAAACTCAAAAGGACTTACAGAAAATCTCGAGACAAAACAGTCAGATCTGTGTGTTAATGTGTGTATGCTACATTTTTCCGAGCACATTTTGTCCTCTACTGTTGCAGTGCCTGTAAAGCATAAGATATACACTTTTTTTTGCTGTGATCATAGAGTCTCAAAGGGCCGCGTTGTTTTGCTCGACTAACCTTCATCTCCGTGTTTCAATTGCTATGTGAACAATCCATTACTTGGTCAAATACACTGTTTTAGAAGAGAAGACAAACATTCATATTTAATGATATTGTTTGTTTCTGACTCTGTTATTCTCTCTCGAGTGCCATCTTGGCTTGTGTGTTGCACGTATAGCATCAGATCATCCCAATTCAAGTGCATTTTTTATGTGTCAACCTGTGAGAAATTGTACTTTAATGTGGCTGGCTGATTAACCTGTTAAACTCCAGGCAGAGTGGGATGACTGCCTCACAGAGCTGACATACAGCATCAATAATTCAGTTTCTAGTGCGCTGAACGCTACAGGCTGCAGATTAATGTTGCATTCTTTGTTTAGTTGTAGCTGATACAGTACATAAACTCTGCTATTGTGCAGGGAACATCAAGTTTTTTTTATAACAAAACAGCCTTCAAAGCCCCAGGGTGACAATGCAGGAGCCATTGCAATGATGATCCTGAATAACATACCAATGCAGTCATGTACAACAATACAATTCTTCCCTAACGTATATTTTATGTTACTCACAGGATACTACAGGCTATGTGAACATTAAGTAATTTGGTATAATACTGAAAAGTCAAAGAAAATATCATTATTTAGTATACTTAAACATAACTGCCAACCAAAGCCTCACAACCAAATGTTCATCACTTTCTATTGGGATTCCTTTCCTGTATCAGTATTAGTCTTCTAACTCTGTTTGCTTCTTATTATCCAGTGTTTTTTTTTTTTTTTTTTTTTTTTTTTTTTTTTAAGGTAGCAAGCTTTTTATATAAGCCAAGTGTTTCCTGTTTTTTTTCCCAGTAATTGTTTTGACCGTTTTTCATCATCAGTTTTACATCTTTTCCCCAAATTAAACAGCTCAAAGTGCCCTTTTTGTCAAATATTGAAATAGTTTAATAAACAAGACCTTTAAAAATGTGCCTATCCTGCTTGAATCGCTACACAGTGTAAATATGCGATCAAGTCTGTGACATTCATTATCTACGAGCGGAGCGGAGGAACACAAGGTACATGTTACGCTGGTCCTGCTACTTTGTACAAATTGAGCAATCGTCAGTCACTGTTGCTATCTTTGTATTAACAACGTTAGCAGTACATTTCAAATGTGAGCAAAGGTTAATCGAGTGCAGAAAATGGAACGAGGGGCCGAATGTACCACTTGGCTTGCATTTTGATCTCTAATAATGAGGCTGATCAGAGGTCATGTTTCTGCTAAAGTCAATAAAACCGTAGCTTTATTGAAAAAGATTAAACTGTATTTTTTATTTGTAATTGAAGGCACCACATATGCACATGTTGTAATAGTGCATGATTTAGTATTATGACCGTATATAGGTCAGTTTTAATGGTAACAGAAGCATATATGCTAATGTCAGTTAGCTTGAGTTTTAGTCCATAGACTGCCTCAGATACATCAAGAAGAAAACACAGGAAATCTATCAGTCAGTATGGGGTTATGACTGATCAGCTCTCACAGCGATATGAACATGTAACTGTAGAAAACGGGGAACAGCAAACATGACACTGGCTGTAAAGGTCAAAGACTTTGATTTGAACTAAGTGATGCCATATGCTAGGTCCACAGATCTCCTCAGATTGTGTTTAGTAGCTTAGCTTTCACACGAATGTTGATGCCTCAGCAGACTAATTGTGATGAAACAAAAACTGACCTATTCCTCTAACATTCACTGATTCAGCCCATGGCACATTTATCTCTAAGTGGCTTTGATGACGTTTTAGGCCTTTGATTCACGCCGTACATCCGATGACATTTAACTACTTGGAGTGACATTCCCTTCGTATTTTCATTCACAAGATTTCACAATGCCATCCTGTCAAGACAGCAATGAAAACACTTCTGTCAATGAGGGTAATAGCCTCGCCATCTTCTTTGTCCAATGTTTAAAAACCTCCTCTTGGGGAATGACAGCTGTTTAGACAAGATTTATTCCAGGGTTAAAGCACAACAAGCAATTTATGCAAGTGTATGGGAGAAAAGAGCTGCAGCTGCCCTGAGCAGTCATGGTCTTTGCATATAATAGAAAAGGGAGAATGACAATTTTCTAAAGACAAGGTTAGGAGAGAATAGCTGTTTTACTTTCCGCCCCATTCCAGCTCTCAGTAGATTTAAAATACTGTTATTTTAATTCTCAAGCAGAACGCAGAGGGTAATTCAGGCAATCTGAGTGCTATTACCTTTAGAAATCCTGAGCTTGTTGATCAGTCTCAGCGGCTGTTGTTGTAATGACAATGAATCTCCATGACGTGCAGTCAAGGCGCTGAAATAACTAGGTGTAGGAAGACACCTAATGTGAAAAACTAGCTTTGGCACAGCGAACCTTTCTCATAGAACGCTGTTAACAAGGAAAGATGTAAGTCTTAAACCCGGTTGACAAAGGATGAAGGCCACAGTCAGCAGCTCTGACAGTAAAGAATGTGTCACCAGCTGCAGTCACATATTTTGGGGCCAGGATGGTGACTTTACATATCGGCACTGAAATTTGTCATTGTAAATAAGACCTGGTCTGAAAATGGAAGCGCAGGCATTGTAGAGGGAAGTGAAAAGAAAAGGCTTACTGAAAAGAAAAGACAAGCATTGAAACATCTAAGTTTGATACTACCTTAATATTCTGGAACATGGCCCCTTTTCGAAACCACATGTAATATGCAAATATACACATGTTGAGCGAGTCCGTTGTCGTACACTGAGACTGTAAAACTGACAGGAGAACCAACCTATATGTAACAATAGATACAAGAGATAGATCTTACTGCTGTGTAACTAGCAGCTCAAAGTGCAGTGTAATAAATTAATAACTTTTTTTTTTTTTTTCCTCAGAAAGCGCTAAAAAAGAAAGTGTGGTCCACACAGCTGTTAAAATATGTAAAAACTATCCATTCTTGCAGTAGACATCTAAAGAGCAATGTCTGGAAGCAGACACTGAATTGTAAGAGGACAATAATTCTTTTCTATGAGTATATGAAATTGTACAATATCACAATCCCACATGTTCTGTATCGTTGAAAAGGAGCATAACACACACAACATGCTTTTCTGGTGACGAGGAGATTTAAAGTCCTGTGGGTTCAACCCAACAGGAACTATTTGCCACAGAGTTAACCCCCGTCTCATCTGACTCATCCCTGTCATGCTGCTGCAGTCATCATGAAGACAAGTTTCCCTCTCATAACTGTGCTGGTGCTGTTCTAATTTCTTCTTTGCTCATTGGTTGATGTGATAAACAAGCGAATGCTCTTGATCAGAGCACTTTTTGGTGCATCTGGCAAGAAAAGTCCAGTCTTCAGCCTCTCTCTCTCTCTCTCTCTCTCTCTCCTCCTGCTTGCATACAGGTTTGTTCATTACACTGACTTGAAACCACTTTACACCTCTGATCATCTACTTTTATACACAACACACACTTCTCTGATAATAGAGCTATTTGTCTTAATGAAATATATCTTGACAGCATTTTGCATTTCCTTTCCTCGTTTTTTTTCACTGTGTATCATGCAGGTTGTGACATAATTAACATTGCAACAAAATACAAGCGTTCCTGCTGATTCAGTCTGTTCTGCTTACCACAGTCATGAGCTCCACGTAGCTTCGCTTTCTCAGTCTCCAGAGCTCATCGACATATTGCTCAGTCTAAGCAGACAACACTTTAAAATGGTGATGGCCAACTGACTGGACAGAGTAGTCATGGAAAAGCAGCAAAGGAAGGACTGAAAAAAGCCTGGAAGGTAAAGGCCATAGTAGTATCCATAGACATTGGAGCACTGGGGGCCGTGCCCCCAAAGCTGGGGAAGTGGCTCTGTTGGATTTGTATGTTCTAGCAACTACCAGGTGCTTTTATTTTGTGCTGTGTAAAGCAATGATTTATGTTGAAGGTCATGACTGATGTACTTCCTTTTTCTGGTCCCCGCTTAAAAATGGCCAACAACAACCTACGTTCCTCTGCTCAGAACTATTAAAAACAAAGAAGAGAGAAAAGAGATCATCTGTTGTGTCATATTCACATCATGTCAGAAGAAGCGGAGAATACTATAAGCTCAACAGCCTCCAACAGATCCCTGGAGGAACATGAGACATCTCCATCCAGAAGAGCCCAGTCCTAAGAACAGCTAAGCTCCCAGGATGCTGGTAAAGGACCCCAGCTAGTGGTGAACAGTTACCCTATCTAACCAGAAGACATGGGTGCGTGAGGGAGGGAAGTATATATATCAGATGCAGAAGTGGCAATTCCTGGTCCAGAAAGTAAAAGTCCCGTTCCGACCAGTCACCAAAGGAGCTGAATCTAATGAGCAGAGTTTATTTGCCAGGTAAACAAGCCTGCGAGTGAAAACACCTGTTCTAAACATACAGGTAGATCCAAAAACATGGCAGGACTTTTAGTTTCTGGACCAGGACTTACTACCTCTGATCAGATGTGCAACAACTCACCTTATTCAAATGGATGAATCACTAACAGACTTATGCAAAACTTGACAACAAGCTGTCGGGGATCCATTTTTTTAATCAGGTGCTGCAGGGCTGCCTGCTTTAAGCCGTAACAAATTACCACGTTCGTATTACTGAAGCCGTCTTTCTAAATGATTATTTTTCTAATGTAGATTACATTTAGAGTTCAGTTTGACATTAAGCTAACACTAGCTTAAAGTTTAGTTTGGATGCAATGAAGCAAAACAAGCAATAAAGTCGATGGCATTCTGTTTAATTAGAAGATCTAAATTTAGACTTGTTTGCTGTTTTACTGAAATGGCATTGGGATTCGGCTTGCTATAAGGAAGACTGCTTATTCAATGTGAAAAATCTACACAAGCATGTAGCTGATGAGTTTGTCAGCTGTAGGGCAAGGGGCTTAGCTCAGCTGTATTAGCTTCCATTGTGTTTTTTTTTTTTTTTTTCTTTTTTTTTTGTGCTGCCGCTCCAGTTAAAATGGCCAAGAGGAGCAACAATGATGTGTCTTGACAGGTATTCAGAGCCACTTCCAAACTACTTCAGTTACAGGCAGTGGTGTTGGCTTTCAGGGGTCCGCACACAGCTTTTTCCAGCTGAGATAAAGTGTCAATGTTGTACGTATATTCAGCGCAGGGGGATGTGTGTGCAGCTCACAGCCGTGTGGTTCTCTGTCATGGTCAGGGCAAATGACAGCCAGACGGGACTCTCTGTCACATCAGCTTGCAGCAGGGTTGGAGGATTGTTTAGGGCCAAGAAGCACGCACTAGAAAACATGGCAAGAGAGTGTCATATCATCAAAACATCACCAAACACTGCCTGCAAAAGGGGAAGCAATGTTTTTAAAGTAGAAGATGACACAGACAAAATATATTAGAATGAATTGCAAGGCCAATATTTGGGTTTCTGCTAGAAGTTATCTGAGTTTATGTCTTCTCTAATAATAAGTGAAGCCAATAGCATATATTAATATTTTATGAACGGGGTGCTTATAAAACCATTTTACTAAATGGCAATCCCACACATTACATGATTTTACTAAAGCAAAGACTTCATCTCCCTTTCAATGAATTCAACATTTTTCATCTAAAATCCGTCATTGTTTGCAATTTCCATCAGAAAATTCTGTAGGAATGCAAGATGTTCTGTTAAACATATGCAGAAAACATTTGTGATTTCACATGAAAACAGTTGATTGAGGTTAAAAGAAAAAGATGTGTAAGTTGCTTTGCCAAGCATGTCTTAGGAGAATCATCTCCATCATCTCAGAGTTTGGCTCATTTTCCTAAAATGTTGAAAGCTACTTTTATTTTGACAGTCAACTTGATAGTTTTAGTGATGTTTGGCTAAATGGTTAATTACTTGTCTTCATCTCTACTGCTATAAACTCAGAGCCATGTTATTTTCAGCTTTACTTGGACTTCAATATTGCCGTATGCCACTCGGACAAAAACACAACAGTGATGCAGACTGGTCAGCATTGTGCTAAAGCCCTTGTGAGGTTTTCCCATTACACTGCACACTCCCATAACTATGAAATGTTATACATTGTTGTTTGTATTAATTATTTTTAATAGTTTGGGGGCAGCTTAAAAGAAACATGATAAAGTTTTATGACCCAGTTGTGTGATTCAGTTCTTAATGGTAAGAAAAAACATGGAGCTGGATGGTTTTGGACAGTGCGATTATATAATATTTGATCAAGTGATCTGTCCATTGAATAATAAATCATATATCAATACTATCCACACACCTGCTGCATGCGGTACGTGAACGTCTGACCAAGTAAGACTGCCTGTGCAACTTTTTTATTTTATAGAAAAGCATTAGAGGGCTCTTTCAGTCGTCCAGTTGACACATTCAGCTGCTGTCAAGTGGATAGAAAGTAGCGCCTGCCTGTATGGGCTCTAATAGGCACAGAACATAGCAGTCCATATTGTGTTTTAACCAGACCTCAGAGAAAGAACAGCTTGAAATGTTCACGTGAAGTCTGAAATTTAACTTGACTTCTGTTGTGTCTAATGGATATTGAGGCAACTGCGCTACAATGTG
Source organism: Telmatherina bonti (assembly GCF_933228915.1). Classification (NCBI taxonomy): domain Eukaryota; kingdom Metazoa; phylum Chordata; class Actinopteri; order Atheriniformes; family Telmatherinidae; genus Telmatherina; species Telmatherina bonti. The sequence goes on from NC_136612.1 coordinate 26,440,101, forward strand.
TGATTACATTTACTACAAGCTATTTTATTTCTTCTTATCTTATAGTGTCGTAAAATTGAATCAGTAAATGTGCAGCATGCTGTTAATATTTGTTTTTGACAGCTTCTTTAACATTCCTGTTGTGCTCCATCAGATTGCACCGAACATCTGTTGTGAGAATAATGGGGAAATATCATGGGTATGCTATGTTGCTGTACAGTAATCAAATCCCCATAATAACTGTCTGATTTGATCGCTCACATGCCAGGGACATAAAAAAAAAACTGCAGTCTAGGGTAACAAAATTAACCTTTATGATACACAAACATACAAGTTAGACGTTTTAATTGCCTTAAAGGATGTAGAGACAAGTCTTTGCCCCTGTGCTTGTCAACACCTCACCACCTGGATATGCTAGCACCTTGGCTTTGTCTCAAGAGGCTCTTTATAGTTTATAAAGAGCACAGCTATGTTGAAATAGAAAACAAGCTTAAATTCTTTCAACAAAACCCTTCATAAAATCATTCACACTAAACACTTCTTTCCTTTTAAGCACTTAAGCAACATGAATAATTACAAGTTTTTCTGGGAATGTCTGACTACATGGTCATGAAATTAGTGCTTGTCAAGCTGCACATTAAATCATCACAAACACAGAGCTTGCCAAATAAGTATTGTTGTATATCTTTATTAATTATATAAGTGTTTCTTTCAGACTTAATCATTCTGTCCCAGAAACGTCTCAACAAGCCTACAAAAAAACAAAAAAAAAGCTTTGTTTCTCCTTCTTTATTGCCTGGTTTGCCACAGATCTGTTTAAACCACACTGTCTGTAAAATAAGCACGTTTGCTTGCAAAAGGTACATCATCATGATGGTGACATTTTTGTTATTTTAAACAAAATAAATGTTGTAAAAGTGTGTGCAGTTTGAGCTTATATAATTTCCTGTGACAGGCCAGAGGCTGGTCACTTTGGGTTTTTCGTTTGAGCTGTGACAAATAATGAACATGCGGAGGGAGAATAAAGCATCCTTTAATAGCCCTCTGTCTCACTGAGGTACAAGTCAGTGTGGAGACCATTTATAATGAGGCAATCATCAGGTGGAGCCTGCGATAATATCGTTTCTCATAACAAATCCCGAAATTTTCTTGCCTCACAAAGCTTCCCTGCAGACATACAGCTGCTCTTCCGGAGATTGTTACAACTGAGGAAAGCAAGAATCCATTATATCCCTGTGCAATGTGTGAATGTTAGCATGATTCATGCAAATTGCCCAGGTTTTCAACACAACATTCAGCTGCAGAGGATTAATTGAGAAAATTCCTCCTGACAGGCTTTTAACTGATCTACTCCGATACATAAACCTTCCGCTAAAATCACTTATAATTCTGTGCCCATATTACTTCATCTGAGATTATCCTTGTTGAAACCACTTTTAGTTTTGCCATTTCTTTGAGATCTAAGTGGTTGGAGCAGCCAACAGACAGCAGTTCTGGTCTCTACTTAAAGCAAAGAAAGCCATAATCCTCACGGAAAAGATGATTGTGGTCTGTGTTGCATATTATCCCCGCATCTGCTCCGTGCAATGACAAGACCTGACTAAAATGCATAATTATATCTAAATATGGCAAAATAAATCTTATTGTTTTCTGCATGACGATACAAGGTTAGGGGGCCTGCTAAGAAACTATAGTTGTTTGAGTTACCTCCTGAATGATTTATTCTGCCTGTTACTACTGCAATGTGCTGCAATTGAGTCATTTTCTCAATAGTGAGTACCGTGAAGACTGTAGCAATTTTAGCACTCCAACAGCAGTTCTGGCATCACATTTTGATCACACCAAAATCAAAGCATTGAGCATCATCATCATCCAATGACATGAAATCTCTGTTTTACAGATGAGAAGAAAATAAAGCAAAGTTCTCCTTGTTGTTTCCTGACATGATGAGCGGGGCTTGTTACTCAGAGCTGTGTTGACAGGACAAGGACTATACAGAAAAAAAACCCATGTACTATAGTTATGTGACAAACAGCTTCCGGGCGGTCAAAGGAACCAGCTTTGTTTGTTCGTGGACTTGTCAGCGTTGCTTTTATATTCAAACTCAGAATCCTGATGCAAATCTGGAATATATGTTTTACTAACTTTATAAAGATAACACTTGACTGAAATCTAAATACACTAAAGAAACCAAAAACAAAAAAAAAAACATAAATAAAGATAATTAAATTAAAAAGGGAAAAAAAATATTTATGCTTGCGGAAAACTGTCATCCATGGTGAAATGCAATAACACCTTTATTTTTCTCCAATATAATAAAAAAAAGATACAATATTAGAGATATCTGTTCATTTTTAATAAATAAAATATCAGTTTAATTGTCTCCTTTCGGTTCTTTGCATTTAAACTTCATTTACGCTAATTTCAAACTGCCGAGGATAATTAGATCTTACTTCACTGATCCTTTACAAACATTTCTGGAATTGGAATGAGCTGAAGGAGTCACTGGAGATGGCCTCCGGCAAAAATGTTTTGAACTCTCCTCCCGCATTTTGTGCTTTAACAGATTCTTATTGAACCATATATGAAGGAACATTGTGTTTTTTGAGTGATAAATGAACAGCCATTACAAGATAACAAGAGATGTCTGCTAACAGGAAGCTAGAAAAAAGCTCCTCTCCGCTTCTGCCAAGTAAAGTATGGGAGGATCTGTTTCATCGCTGCCTTCATGAGAATAAAATGATAACATGTACAATAGTTGTTGGGAAATTAATTCATTGTGTAACTTTACACACCCCGGTGTCCAGTTTGATTTATTAATGCTGGCTGATTGTGAAATTAGATTCTTCAAATGAACTGAAGCTCCATTTCCTGAAAGGGAGGGTTGGATTCGCTGCAGCAGAGCATGGAGAGTTCAAGGATTGGTCAGAGTGGTGTTTACACTAAAGTCTGTTTTATAAGGATGATAAATTGATAAAGAGCTCAGTGTTTAAAGATGAATAATGTCCCAGAACTCACTCCAGGGGGTGAAATCTGACCATCGGCAGATAAAACAATGGTGCAAGGTCCTTCTTTTTTTATGTTGACAAAAGAAAAATTAATAAAACAGAACCCAGTGTTTAAAGTGTTGGATGTGTGAAAGATCTATTTTGCTTGCACGTATCCATATGTGCTTACATTAATTAGAAAAATGCTTCTCCTTTAAGCATACCTTCAAAGAAAGACTTGCAAAAAAGCAGGAGAAGCACCAGAAAGCTGCAATGCAGCTTGCTCTGCCAAATCATCTGATCACAAGGCCTAATTGAATAGTGATGTGAAATGCAGAAGGCAGGAGATACCAGAGCAGGTTTCACAAGTAATTAAAACATGCTACTCAGCCTATACGGATAATTTGCTTTAACTCATTTATGCTCTGTGTTGAAAGTGTACCTGCTCTAAGAGGTAGCCCGGCTATTGATAAGAGATTCTCATGTCAGCAGTGCATTTGCTCCTCAGAAAATTAATATGCAGTGAACTGTGCAGTAAAGCAATGATTGTTCTGTTTTATAATTAAACAGATTTCAACCAGGTAGACTATTGAAATATTTTCCATCAGATAATGAAATCGGCGCAATTACCTGGGCCTATAGGAACTATTCGGCTACAATTAGAGAACAGAAATTAGCAGGGTAGCAGAGGCTGAAATATATACAGCTAATTTACATTTTAACACAGTAAATATTGACAAACATTATGCAAGGACAACGGCAACTTCAGTTCAACACACTACATAGCTTTACAAATATGCATTTATCAGCTAATATGTGCATTGGGAAGCTGCGGTGCACAGTGTGTGTCTCAGTGCATTATCCAGTCAGCAAGTTTTCTTTGGCAGAGATATGGTTCAAATAAAGAGCCAAGCGCTGGCACAGGTTTGGGGATAAATGATGACCCCAAATGTGGCTTGTATCTGTTCAGCCAAAATTGAACCATGACATTATTGTTGCCATGACCAGCAGCAAACACGCACCAGAGCTTTCTGCAGAATTCAATTTCCAGTCCTACAGCCGGTGGATGCTGGTGTAGGTGCTGCATAGTGCACAGAGGTAACCAAAGGCATCTTTTTTTGGGCAGATGGAGGTGCCGTACCAGAAAGGTTTTGTCATTTCCCAAACATAAACCATACCTTATCTAGGAGCAAATATTTTCCTTAGTGCTACAGCCTCACCACCACAGACTTCAAGGTACCTCATGTCTCTGACTGCAGATATATGACTCAAAATATACAGGGCTAAATGAACACCAGCTCTGACCTGACACCAGCATCAGTAAATCATGTTATCTGGGTTTAAATACGCCTAAATTTAGGCTTGACTTTTTTTTTCTTTTTGACGCAGTGTAAGAGAAAATGAGACCTTGTGAAGCTCAACGCAGTTTGTGGGTGCGATAAAGTGTGACATCTTTGCCTAAGGAGTTAATCTCCTTGTGTCACAATCAGAACATGAAACTTAACAAATTTCCACATGAAAGTAAAAACACCTTTTTAAGACTTCATCGCTGTCTGAATGACATATAAGTGATCCTCGATATACTGAGAACAGCATAGAACATGGAATGACAACAATAGAAAAGAACCTTTAGAGATTAAGGTTTAATATTTGGTTTTTATTCTATCTATAAACATTTGACACATTTTTCTTTAAGCTCTCCCTTTGGCAGCCTGGATTACATGAGCTAATCTGTATATCTCTAAAACATTATCCTGCATTGGTGATGTGTGTTTACGGCAAATTCACTTGCTGTGTCGAACTACCTCAGCTGGGAGATTAGGGGTGTGTGCAGGGGTTTACTGGAAGTGCTCAAAGAAGCTGCTGAAAGGGCTGAGGGCTACACTGAGATCCATTCAAGGATTACATCCTCATATCGCCGCCCATCTTGAGTATTGAAAACCAGCGAGATGTTCAATGAATTGCAACAGCCATTTCACAGCTGAGGTGTTGTCTGTCCATTTCCTCTAGTGATAAAGAATATCTTTCCTTTGGGCTGCAGCCGTACCCAACTGAAATAATGTGGAAACCGCCATAATAAACAGGTTAGAGGTCTTGCAGTTGTTTTGTATGCAGCGAAATCTTTGGATGGCGTTCAGCTAATATTATAGTTGGGTGTCTTTTGAGTTCATGAGAGCGGGAAGGAACTTGTCAGGCTTTAATCTTGGAAATTATTAAATATACATGACAGAAACCAGAAAGCTCAGAAGCCATGATATGAAGCCATTCTGCTAAGAGAGACATTTAGTAGAGTGCTTGTTTAGGAGCTATTTTCATGTTTTCTCTCTGACAGCACAGCGAACTAACTCAGTGCTGCAGAGTCGAGTTCTGTTCAGAGTGGACTCCCTGTCTGATCCTGTCTCTTAGTCCCTCAGTCTTTGCCACGATGAAGCTCTGAGAAGAGAAGCTCCCCACTGAGATTACAGTGTTAGATTAAATCTAACAGTGATTGAATAACCGACCATTATATGACTGTAGCTAATTAATTTCCCCGGTGTCATGTCAGCTTGGGTAACATTCCATGTATGGAGCAAACTGCGTGCTGCTAATATTAGATGCAGTCATGCTATGCAGGCTTGCCGTGTAACAGCCAACCGGATGCCTGGCCTCTGATCAGAATGCAGAAGAAAATAAAATAAACAAATAAATAGAACCCACACCAACCAGAAGAATTCAAAGCAGCGAAACTGTGTGTCTGCATCCATGGAAATTATGAGTAACATTCATTTGCAGCTACAAGCAAACATGCTAACTCACCACATAAAAAGAAAAAAAAAAAAACATTTTTCATGCTTGTCCCTGTCTTTAGTAATAAATAAAGCTGTCACTCAGCTGATTTGTATATGATGTAAGTATGACATCTATTAAGCTTGTCAAATAAATGCATGCTTAAGGCACATTGAACTGGTCATAGCTGGTGTTTACGTGGAAAGAAAGTACAACATCCATCACAAAAATGAGCCTTTCTGGGTGGAAAAAAAAACAGCTTTTGCACATGCATAATACTGACAGATAAATATCTCTTACGTGATAGAAGCGCACATGGCAGGTGAACTGTTTCATCTTCTCACCCCTCCCAACAGTCTGTCTGAATTGAGCAATCTCTGCCAGCAAAAGCACAATTTGGATTAGCAAAAGCCCCACTGATAGGTCAGCTTAGCCCGTAATGGAGCGGCTTAGGCCTTGTCTACGTGATTATAACATTCTTAGCAGCCTTTTTTTCTTTTTTTTTTTTTTTTTTTTTTTTTCTTACATCCAGATGTTGCAGCACAAACATTTCTGCGTGCCTTTAGGCCCAACACAAATTTAGATCACAGGGACATAAAATGATGCACCCCATCTGAATGTCTTTGCATGTATTTTGACAAGGGAGCTAATTCTAGCTGCTACCGCATTCATAAAACCTCAGAAGGAGCTTTGAGCTGTACAATATTTCAAGCAATGTTTTTTCTTTATTTTCTATAATTAAATAATTGTTAAACTTGTTATCTCTGACACAGTTTTGAAGCATCATCTGTTTTTTTTTTTTTTTTGGAATCAAAGTGCAATAAAGTGCACTTTAACAGCTTATTAACTACTTCAGACATGGCGGGCATCTCAGCTGTGACACATCATTACTTTGTGTTGGCAGGAGAAATGCTTTAATTGATATTTAGCTGCACAGATATTTGTGCCCCTTTTGCATTCAAATAATAATAATTTCAACTTCAGTATATTTACATCAGCATATTTCAAATGTCATTATTTGTGCATGTGTTTGCAATTACCAACTCTGGATGAAAGAGTGTATTGTTGGTAGTAGTTTATCATGATTCTCAGCTTAGCACAGTAAGGGGCTCTACAACAGCATCAATAGCAGTACAAAAGGCCAAGACAGGGTTAGAGGTTGTGAAGGTTCATAAATGGTGCTGTCAATGATGGAAATTAGTTGAAAGGGAGAATATACAAAAAATCAATAGTTTTTTCCTGCGTATGACAGTCTCCCTGTTTATGCAAACTCTTGTGTGGTTTAGTCATTTTCAAAGTGCTCCGCTCTCTTTTGAAGACAGCTATTATGCAAAGCGGTTTTCATTATTTATCTAACCTGAACGCATCTATGCCAACACGTCCAGTATTAATGGGGACTTTTCAAATACATTCAAATCAGCTAATCTTCTATACACAACAAAGTTTTCATTAAGAGTTCATGGCCGTCTAATTTCTTCTTTTTTCTTTCTCGCTGGTAATTTAAAATACATGCTTCTGACACTGAAGTAACGGCTTACACACACACACACACACACACACACACACACACACACACACACACAGAAGCAGCAACACCTTTCCAACAGATTGCTGCAGGGCAGCCCAGAGCTTTGTGAAAACAGGATGCAGTGAGATAAATACTGGGCTTTTCCACTGTGTAATTCCACAGGCTCAGAAAAACCGGGATTATCCTGCACTGGTTCATCCGCATAATCTGGTGCCGTTTCTAGCTGTTTGTAAAATAATAATCAGTGACTTTCAGCCATTGTGGAAACAGTGGAGCGCTGCTCTGCTAACGAGACAACATCTGGAATCAGAAGTATAAAACTAATTAGGAATAGTAATTTCAATAATGACACATAGAAGATTTGACTATAATGTCTGATTGATACAACTTCTGAAACCTTTTATCAGCCAAATATTTGAGATTTTTTATGGAATGTTACTTTTCTTGTTTATGTTCTCTCTGCTGCTTCTTTTCTTTCAGTATCTTAAAACCACCAAATGCCGATGTCATCCCTGATAGCTTAAGTTCATTTGCATGGGAAAACAAACTAAAACACGAAGTACTGATTGATAAGCTGAACGTGACTTAACCTGCTGTTAAGGGCTCAACAACCTGCTTAAAAATAAATAAATAAATAAAATGAAAAAATAGTTCTAAAAAGTTCTAAAAATATATATTATTTCCTTCCAATGTCAGCTTCACCACATTTTGCCTTACTTCAGAATCACTGGAAACATGTCTTTCCTTTTTTCTAACTAATGGTCCCATAACCAGCATTAATATTTTACATTGAGTAGTAAGATGGACTAAATGACCTGCCACAGAATTTAACTTGTGCCACCATGTTTGACTTTTGGTAAAGGTGCCTTTGCAGCACATGACACACTGTTGCATTGCAGACACTCCAAATAGAGACGAGTAGTTTATTAATTCTGTCTAAAAATATAGTAGATGCAGTTTATTTCATGCTGTCTTATTCATTTTCTTTATTTCTTTCACTTATTTGTCAGGTGGGACACATACTGTCAAGGATTCTCAAACGTAAACACTGACATACAACATATTTTCAAACACACACAGGACACAGAAATATAATATGTATGATTAAATAGGTACCAAAAGCCTGAGTAGCATGCAGAGGATTAACACCTGCAGTGCAAAGAGAGCATGTCAGTGCAGCATGTTTCACCATAACTCATCATACATGAGTCACAACATATTAAAAATGAAATACAATGTTTACAAAGGGCTATCAACGCAGTCCCATAAAATATGATGCACGTCTGAAATCACGCACCAGCAAGCTGCCGCACTTCTAGATTCACCCACGAGAGCAGATTCACCCACCCCGCAGCCCCCTTTAAGGAGAGAAAATCATTCCTGGTTGTCACATTTAGTTGCTGACCAGTCGCAGCTATAAATTGCTGAGTAAACATCTCACTGTCTGTCCATTTTTGCTTCATAAGATTTATTTCAAACCCCGTACAAGTTGCGCCGCAACTTAAAAAAGCTGAATCAATACACATTCCTGCACTCCTCCATGTCAGAGCTGCTGCTCATAAAGACATTATCACAAGGGTCAAACACAAGTCACCAGGTACTGGGAGCACTTCCACTGACACCATAGCGGTGGGAATGCAGAAGAATTATGATTCAATTACATTTTTATTCAGTTATTAGTCCACTACTGCTCATCATAAATCACCCCAATGATTCAATTTAAAGTGAAAGAAATTAAATAGAGGAGAGCAGGGAGGGACACAGCAGCGCTGATGATCTTATAAGTGTGTTTTGAAGAAACTGTTGTCTTAGAGGGGGTTGGCTTGCTTCCATTTAAGAGTCTAGACGTACAAAAGCCTCTGACACAATGTTATATATGCACTTTATGTGTGCTTAATAACAGACTTACTATGTAAAATACAATAAAATCATCTGATAATTTTATTGATTACATCAACGAGCTTAGGGACTTGACCTCCAGTTTTTAGCATTGATTTCCGAGGGACTGAAAGCATGAATGTAGCCAGGCATCTCTGGTCTGGAGGTCTCACTTGGTTAGCTTCAGGTGCTAATGTGTTTGCTGTTGTCGTGGAGAAACCTTCATTAAACAATCGGTGAGAAATAAAATCCACAAAGCTTCAGTTCATTTGCATTTTTATTATCCTGCAGCAGGAAAACAGGTTCAACATGTAGAAGAGTCTGTTGAAGTTGTTTATAAGTCATTCTTTCTCCAAGTGGCTACTGCTCTGCTCAGGCATCATGCCTGCACCTGTTCGCCAATCCCTGTGGGTTTTGAGCACGTGGACGTTGCATGCATGAAAAAAGTCTGAAACATTAAATCTCACTTCAATAAGACTACGCTTGGAATCAGGCTGTTAAGTCAGACTGGATGCTGCAGAGTATTCACAGACACGTCGCATGGATGTGATTTGTCTGGCACTATTTTCAGGTGAACAAAACCTTAGCAATGCTGTTTTTCTTCACATAATGCGTTGATATGAAGATAAATTAGTAAAGATTTATCTGACTGTTGATTTCATTGAGTACCTGTCCTAAGCGATATTAAAGCCCCCCCCAAAGAAGGTTGGAATTGCATGTTTTCCTTTTTTAAAAAATCACATCAACACTTCACAGATGTTTAGCGGTGATAAAGTTGTAAAAAGTATCTTTACCAGTTTGGTGATAATGCAAATGATGAGAGAAGAAGCATCAGACCAGACTTTGCACAACAAGTTTTGAATTGTGATGCATTTCGTATCAAATTTATGGAAAATGCAATATGTTCATGCTACAGTGATATAATATCATAAAAGTAAGACATTTAAGTAGAAGGATGCACTACTGATTTCCTCATCTCAAAAAATTCATTCAACACAAAAGGTAACAACAATGGTAGTTACACCACAACAAAAAATTTGAACATCTCAATATGTCGTCATGTGCCCTTGAGCATCAATTACAGCTTGACAACGACGTCTCATGCTGTTCACAAGGCAACTTATTGCCTGCTGAGGCATGGCATCCCACTCTTCTTGAAGGGCAGCCCTCAGGTCATTGAGGTTCTGGGGTGCAGGGTTTCGAGCCTCTACACGACGGCTCAGCTGATCCCACTGGTTTTCAATGGGATTCAGGTCTGGAGAGAGTGCAGGCCATTCCATTTGAGGTACACCAGTCTCCAACAGCCGTTCCCTGATGATGCGGCCTCGATGAGCAGGAGCATTGTCGTCCATGAAGATGAAATTAGGCCTGTGCTGTTCATGTAGGGGCACAATCACTGGATTAATGATGTTATTCAGGTAGTATGGGCTTGTCACTGTACCATTCACAAAGTGTAGGGCAGTTCTGTACCAAGTGGACACCCCTGCCCACACTGTAACACCGCCACCACCAAAAGCTCGCCTGGTGACAACAGTGGCTGATGCATAGCGCTCTCCCTGACGTCTCCAACATCGTTGCCGGCCATCATTTCTGCTCAGTGTGAATCGACTTTCATCAGAGAACAGCACTGAGGCCCACTGGTTCCTCGTCCAGCGTAAATGCTCCCTGGCCCATGCAAGACGATGATGCCTGTGCCTGGTGGTGTGGTCAGGTACCCGTGCAGGTCGTCTAGCACGCAGACCACGCTGATGGAAACGGTTTTGAATGGTCTGACGTGACACTTGGGTGCCTCTCACCTCTCTTAAACGTGCCTGGAGTTGAGTGGCATTCATCATCCGGTTTCTCAGGGCAGTGTTCACAATGTAGCGGTCATCAGCACGGGATGTGGCCAAAGGACGTCCACTTCTAGGCCTTTCTGTGACTCTTCCAGTCTCTCCATATCTCTGTTGCAACCTGCTGATGACACTCTGTGACACTCCAAGCCCAGTGGCCACTTCTGTCTGAGAACGTCCTGTTTGAAGCATCGCAGTGGCAAGGGACTGTTGTTCCATTGTTAGGTGTCGTCTTGGTCTCATGATGTCAAAATGTGAACAGCATGATGAGGACAACTGTTTAAACACCAGCTCTAATTGAACCAGGACATTTATTGGTCAATTCAAGGATCACACACCTGCCGTGATTTTTGCCGTTAAGCTCGTTAGAGAACAGCAACTTGTGCAAAATTTATTGAAACATTTAACAGTTGGACATGTGCATTTAAAAGCTTAGAGAAGATCACATTAAGTTCACCTGTACAGGTTTGAATGCATTTTAGGCTTGTTGTGAAATTTCACCCAAAAGCTGAACATCCCTAACTTTTTGTGAATAGTGTATATACACACATATATACAAGACTTTATATATATATATATATATATATATATATATATATATATATATATATATATATATGTGTTGTTTTTTCTTTTTCTTTTTCTGCACCGAGACAAATGTGTGAGAATTAAGGCTGAGCTTCTGGCCAGCCGCATTCACACAGCTCTAAGCTCATCAGAGTTAAATCAGGGTCTTAAATCTGATTCCTGTGGTGACGTTTCTGCACACGCAAAGCAGTGGCAATGTGTCTCGCTGTACGTTGACCAGCTGTAAGTAACTGTAAATCAGGGGGGACAGAGAAGGCTACAACTCAGAGCAGCATGCACAAGGCTTTATTTACACATTGTAGTCAAAATTAAAACAAAAAACAAAAATCTATTCTGTAACAGACAAGAAATAAGGAGGAAACTGTTTTTCAGTTTGGTGACTTTAATGATCTGTTTTATTCCATTTGTTTCTGTTAATGATTTCCGCCATATGGCATCGCTCTGCTGAAAAGCAGCCCTTCATATCTTCTGTGCCCACTTGTTTATTCACACATAATTGATGCCCTTTAGTCTTGTCATCGTGTGAAATGATCTGTGCAGCACTGTTAATCCTGGAAATTCACAAAATTTGAAAGTTACATCTGGAAAGGTTTCCTCCCAAAGAAACAAAACACAACACATGCTGGAAAAGAGATGCATTAGATGCACAGAATGAAGTAAGGAGAACTCGTGTCAAATGTTACCCCGTACGCTGCATAAACAGGTGCTTAGTTTTGTCAGCGGTCATCTTACAATGACTGAATCCTGAAGTAGCAGCCATTTTTCTCAAGCACAAGGAAATCTATCATGTTCAAACTGTCATATTAATTGGTTCTGCTCAACTGAGCCGGATCGGGAACATTTCCAGGATGTAAATTTTAGCCTTTGACTCTGACGTACTCAGGTGTGACTTTCAATTAGAATTGGCTGTTTTGTGCTTCTTTTTAAACTAATATACATTTTGATAAGGCGTTTGCGCTGTAAGTGGAAACTGGTGGAAGATGCAGAGATGGTAAAAAGAAACAACCTCTGGTTGCCTATAGAAGAAAGTACAGTACAGTGTAGTTTTACACTAAAATACCAAGGAACAGGTATTGAGCGCTACTGCATCTTAAGCATAAAGCATAAAAACCCATTTTCTATTGACTGCCCTGTTACCATTGATACTTTGCACCACATAAAGCAATGTATAGCTTAGCCTCAGGAAGCTGTTTCCCGTTTGGTGAATGTGTAAGATGAGCAGCCATATATCTGTGAGTGTTTGCTGCTGCTGCAGTGTTGGGACCAGCATGTTAGGACAGCTTGTTTTTGTTGTAGCAACATCAATAAGAGAATATTGAGGCCAATACTGATCAAACTGAGTGAGTGTAGCCTGAAGTGCTCCCATCAGCTCAGTGAAAGCCAAATAGAAACACAAGCAGAAAATAATAAAAGAAGACAATCATCCTTAAGAGGAATTGTAAAGTGATTTTATTCTGTGAGCCATTATATAAGGATAATATTTTAGAATCAAGGTCTGGACTGTATATTTCTCCATTTATGCAGAAAATAATGGTATTTTCCTGTTTTTTTAAGCCACTGATGATAAGATTAGACCCTGACGTTGAGATAAAATAAAAAATGAAAAAAAACATTGGAGTCTCTGATTTCAGATAAGATTCCTTCCTTTCTCTGCCTCCACTTTAATACTGTTAAGGAATAGGTGCAGCTTGTAAATACCGTTAGAAATTAAAGACGCAAGAATCTGTATCATTTTAAAGATTCTCATAGATTTCCTCGCTAACACAGTTTATTTTACAGAGTTTTATATCCAAAGCCGATGAGAGCATGGCTACAGATGCCAGCTCTGCAGTCTGGTGATGCAGAGAAGTACCTGGCTTGTCCACTGTTGGAAGAAGGATGGTCTTTGGGGGATCTTAGAAAGAGAGTTGGGAATAAGGTTTTGATTAGGACCAGCTGTCATGTCTGTTCTCAACTATCCTACTGAAGTCCACAGGCCTGCAGAAGCACAAGTATAATGGGCTTGTTAAGAGTAGGCCGTGCTGTGTTTTAATTAGTCTCATTGACTTTATTCTTATGGCCGTGCAACAGACACACTCGTCACTGAAGGAAACTTTGCTCAGAAGAGATTAGCAGGGAAGTCGAAGAACTTTGCAGCTGGATTAATTAGATATAAATCCCACCATCAGGCAAAATGTTATGTGTAATTAAAGACTGCTGTGAAGGTGAACTTGAGAAGACATGATGAACTAAATGCAGCTTGTGATAAAAAAAAAAAAAAAAAAAAAAAAAAAAAAAAAACCATGGCGAAAAAACAAAGATCTGTCCTAAATACCAGATCGGAGAAACATTGCTGTCTAAACATAATCTTAACGCATGCACCAGAAAGTTTGACATCAGCTTTGTCATGCCGAGCTCATCCCTTTTCAAACCGAAGAGAAAAGCTCAGAGAAACCAGAAATCACACACTAAACTTTATGGCAGGTAAATAAATATGTGATTCATTAGGTTTTTATGGACATAAATACAATATTCTTTATTGTAAAAGCCAGAATCAGGTATTATATAGAAATGTAGCAATACTGCGGAACTGCAGACAAATTATGGAACAATCTGAAAACTAGGATACATGACAACCTGTGATTAGTATGATTGCTGCCTAACCAGGATAAGGCAGGATAATTTAATTCTATCAGGCCCTTTTATAAGTAAAATCATATAGCGTAGAAGTAATGTGTTTTTTTAGAGATCCAATCATAGTAAATCCACATATAGCAACTGCCATATACTTTTTTGCCTTAGCCCCCCCAACACGATTGTCTCAGTTACTATTATCATTGTTTAAAGTACAAAAAGTAACTAATAGTAACATAGATGGACAACAGAAAGATTAGAAGTGCAATTGCAGCACAATGTGCAAACATAAATGCTACAGCAAAAAATATAAATAGACAAACCTCCTGCAATGTCTGTGCCATATATCTGCTGAATGCTTTTGACATGGATTCATTAATAAAACACTCATTTTGATGGGGGGGTCCGTGGACTATTAAGTCCTATTACTGGTCCATAAAGCTCTGAATGCTTTAAGACCAAAGTACATCAGAGACCTCTTGTCCCTGCATGAACCTACCAGACTTCTCAGGTCATCTGGTTCTGGTCTTTCATCAGTTCCCAGAGTCAGAACCAGACATGATGAATTCATCTTCAGTGCCCCACATGTCTGGAAAAAACCCTCCCAGAAAGCCTCAGACCAGCTGAAACATTCAGGTTATTTAAATCCATGTTTAGGACCCTCCTGTTCTCAGCTCCATTTCAGTAGTTTTTATATGAAGTTATTTTAAATTTCAGACCAAATCTGCATATGTTTCTTTTATAGTGGAATTGATCATCATTTTAATAGTTTTTATCGGTAATTTCCTTTTTTTTTTTTTTTTATTCCTTCTAGTGTTAATCTTAAATTATGCTTCTTATTTTCTAATCTTTTAATATCTCAAGAATCGCCCTGTTTTTAAATTGTGCTGTATAAATTAACTTCCCTCGCCTTAGAAAAGTGACATTTATTTATAATAGATGCATTTATTATAGGGACTCATCTAAGCTGTATTCTTTTCAAATAGTTGATTTCAGTGATTTTCATCATAACACAGAGCGTGTAAAATGCATAAAAATATAAGCTAATAAAGTGCCTGTAACTGAGGCATGACACAGTGGTCCTGATGTGATAATCATGATAAAGCTTTCTTTACCTCTGAATCACTGTTGATCCAAAGCTGTACCATGCTGATAAAATATTCAAATATTTTAAAAAAAACACGTATTGTCATATTGCTATTTACCTGTCTTTAAAGGTCAGAGTAAAGCAGGAATAAATATGCACTTTGAGTTTTTGAGAAAACTGTGTTAAGCACACAGCCAAACATGTAAAATAAAAATTTTGAAGTAAAAGAAAAAAAAAAACTGGTCAGATCATATGTTTGTTTTCCATACGTAATGACAGACTGCAGACGGTTACTATCACCTGCAGTTTTGCCTTCATAGTATATTACGTACGCATATTCAGAGCATAGCTCAAAGGCATGACCGCCAATGTGATGCTTTCACTACACTGTGTTGGTGAGGTCGGGTTCAAGTTGGGAAAAACAAAAACAAATCACATTATCTGCAGTTGCTTCAGCTTGCTGGCGCTGCCTGGGATGGTTGCGTATTCTGTTTATATTCCTCCTGAAACTTGCACTGCACCTTCACCGTGACAAAACAAAGCCTCCCACTCCACAACAGACCACTAGGACCCCTTGCTTTAGCCTCCGGGCTTGTTGTTATGCGTGCCAAACATGTACAAATCCACTTGTTGAGAACACAGAATGATTCATTTTTATGCTTTGTTTTTTTTTTTTTTTTTTCTGCAGTGCAATAAACCCATGTATTTCTGCTTTGTGTGGCTCTAATCACAAACATGTCACTCAGGGGGAAATAATTGGGTTATTCATTGCAAACTGACCCCAGTATCTCTCCCTTCCCATGTCCAGACTAGTACTGATGAATAGGCGCCTACAGCCTTGATTGATGTATGCAATCTTACAGAGTAATACAATAAATGAAAATGCTATTCATTACGTTTCTATTGTTTGCCTGTAGCCAAAGCAAAAGCACTGATTTACTAAAAAAGCTTAATGTTTTGTTTTGGGTTTTTTTTTACACAAAACTAACTGTAGCTTCTGTCATTGAACTTCTTCCTCTTCCTTTTTCCTCGCACATGACAGTATTCTGACACTTGGTAACAGAATTAATACTGGTAGCCAATACATAATAAGATGCACAATTTACATCTCAAGATTAGCATCAAATTTTAGGTATTATTCAAAGGATCACTGCTCACTTTAACGGTACCGTCTCCAAGATTTGCTCCCCATGGACTCAGAAGCTTGTTCCGAGTGTTCTCCTTTGGAATAATTGATTGTGTTTGACATGGCATGGAGGAAGTTCAGCTGATTGATACTCTACTCAGCCGCTGTATGATAAATCCAAACGAGAGACTAAGGAACCTTTCATTCCTCTGCCAGAGTTTATTAGATACAACTAAGATTTTTTTGATGGAACTCAATTGCTGCAGAAACAGCTTGGACCTGTTAGTATCTGAGCATGTAAATTGGTGTGATCCCTCACCTCATCGGGCCTCAAAATCATCCCAAAGCACACATCTGACAGAACATACTAAAACACTGAGCTAAATGCTTGGGCATGTTCCAGAGCACTTTTGCGTGGGGCGTTTAGGCATGAGGAGTTGTGATTATCTGTGAAGGTTGGTTTGTGCCTTAACAAACACAAAACTGTGAAGTTATTGTGTAAACTGCTCATTTTGAACAATGAATCGAGTTTTAAAGACGAGCGGGCATCCTCCAGATCTGAATTTCACATAGCGTGGGTGTGAAATGGATTTCCTGTCTAAGTTATTGTACACAACCTCAATACGATGGTGAAAAATGTCCATTAAAACATTCTTATTATTTATTTGGCTTATTTGTTTGACGGTTTTGTTACATTTTAAGATTATACTGTTAAGAGTGAGACAGTCTGTAGAGACATTCACACTTCCCATGCCTTTTTATTAATTACCCTCTATTACACCCTGTATTACTAACTTTCATTCTTATAACAGTTAAATGCAGGCATGCTGATTTATGCTTTTAACTGTACAGATCATTTAGCAGCAAGTATAAGACACCTTTACTGAGTCCTCACACTCCTGTTTGCTAAATAAGGCTTTGGACACGTGTTAAATGCAAGAAAGTTAATGTCATGAGTTAGTTCTCAATGTGAGGCAGTAAACAGCAGATGGTCTGGAAGGCCTCTTTAGCGCTATGGTTTTTATGTAACTACCCACCTGAATGACCTGTGTTAAACTGAACAGCTGATGCAGAGAGAGAGAGAGATAAAAAAAAAAAAAAAGTTAGAGTTAACTGTTTGCTCTTGTTTACTTCAGTTCCACTAGACTGCAAGGCCAGAGGGGACATTTACCATGCATGGAGAAATTAGCTTGTTTATCAGCATTTTGATTTGGTTCCCGCCTTGCCTTCCCACTGACATTTTAGACGTACATGATCCATGACTGATTCCCCAATCAAAGGCACAATAACAAAGTACTCGCTTGTGCTGTTTCCATTGTTGTATAATTAAATGTTGGGCGATTAGCATTCAGCATGATTAGGACAAGGACTTGTTATGCGCATGCTTTCAAAAAAGTAACCTTGAACACTGTACATCTGTCCTGTCAATTGGATATGCTCCAAAGATTGCCACTGAGATACTCCACGTAGCCTCCACACTGTGGGATATTGGTTGCTTCAAGGTGATTTGAGGTGATATACCGAAGGCATTTTTATTTATTTATTTTTTCTAAAACATTTTTCTTTTTATTTTTTATTTTATGGTGTTGCACCCATAGACCTCCCACTGTACTTTGGACTTAAATGGCAGACAGAGCTGAAGTCCTTGAAAGGTTAGAAAAATCTTTAGCCATTCATTACTGTAAAGGGGAAGTGTGGAAAGTGAAGGAATATAATGAAAACTAATACTCTTCCTAGTCACCAAGCTATCTGTAGATATGTTTGATATCCCATTCCAGGCCCAGAAGTAACCACAGTTCTATACTGCCAAGAGACAAACATAATCCAGAGGGAAATTACCCATCAGGAAGGCAATACTGTTACTGAGATGCAATTACCAGGCCACTTGTGAGACTTTCAGCCCAGTGTCCATGGATGCATGTGTGAGAGGGCGGTCGATATGTGCATAACAGCTTTTATGTTTAGCAGAGAAAATTGGATTCTTTGTTGGAGAACAGTTAATTTAGAATATGTCCAAGATGCAAATGATTGATGTGACTATATCGTTACAACTGTAGGTTTGTGGTGCAGGGAAGTCAAATGGAAAAACATACTGCAGGGAGAGGGAAAATAGCTTTAACTCCAAAATTATAGAGACGTCCCCTTACGTGTGTGTGTGTGTGTGTCCGGATTGAATAATTGGGAATTTGGCTTGCTGTTTATACATACATTTCAAGCAAACATTACTTAATTGGGTGGGAATAAAAAGCACTGTATGTGCTTGGATTCTGCTTGATTTTGCATTACATTGCAGAGCTTCTGTGTTCGTTTTTGTTAGTAGTTAAATAATCTGCATGTCTCACAGAGGATTTAATGTACCAATTTAGCACTGAATCACATAGCCTACAAACAAAGAAAACAGTACGGATTGGAATGAACATGAGTGCAAACATTTGATAAGGATTCGCTGGAGGCAATTGCTATGCTTTATTATTGATACAAAAATATAAACTGCAGAAACAAGACTCGCCTCAGTGCATGCGGTGCACTTGCACTTTCCTATTGTACGACTTATTCCCCACACAGGCCCACCAAGTTGAACCTAACATTTGTAGCAACGGCTTCCCGTTGCCCCCAAGATAAATATCTCAAACTGGGGACACTTTTACCATAGTACAAATGATCCATTTGAATCAGATAATTAATCATAGCTGCCTTCAACGAGCAGCCTGTAACCTTAAATGTTGCACAAATTGGGAAAGAAAAGGGCCCATTGCAGTGGAAATGCACAAGGATAAGAAATAAAACTGCCTGCATAGAGTTTGAGTCTAGCATGCATAATAAATGTATGACAAAACAATACCCCAGGCACCCCACTATTAATGATATGCAGTGAACTCATTATTAAAGTTCCAAAACAGCTCCTGGAGTAACACAGATGGAGTCAATTAAGCAATGAGCATACTTGCTTGCCTGCCGTTTCATCTTCCTTCTTTTATCTCTTGCATATTACTCCATGGATGTAATTAGCTGTATGTTTCTCCTCGCAACATAATGTCCAGTGATAATAACGGTTATTTTCACTTGTAATTTCAAATAATGCCCTGCTTAATAAATGTACCAAATTTGCTTGCACCATGTCCTTGGGTATTTCATTTGCACAGCAGAGGTGTTGAGGATAACACTGTCCTAAGCTGCTTTTTTTTTTTTTTTCCCCTGTGCTGTTTCTGTTCCCAGAGACCTGATGCCTTCAACGCTGGAGGGGCAAATCACCATGGAGAAGACACCCAGCTACTTTGTGACTAACCATGCCCCAAAGCGCATCCACTCCATGGCCAGGGACATCAAGCTTATTATTGTGGTGCGTAATCCTGTCACGAGAGCCATTTCAGACTACACACAGACTTTGTCCAAGAAACCTGAGATCCCCACCTTTGAGGTTTTGGCTTTTAAAAACAGGACGCTGGGTCTTATAGATGCCTCCTGGAGTGCATTGCGTATAGGAATATATGCACTTCACCTGGAAAGCTGGATGCAGTATTTCCCTCTCTCCCAAATGCACTTTGTCAGCGGGGAGAGGCTCATTGTGGATCCGGCGGGAGAGATGGCCAAAGTGCAGGACTTTCTGGGACTGAAGCGGATCGTCACAGACAAACACTTTTACTTTAACAAAACAAAAGGATTTCCGTGTCTGAAAAAGCCAGAGGACAGCAGCACTCCCAGATGCCTCGGCAAGTCTAAAGGGAGAACTCACCCTAAAATTGACCCGGACGTCATTCGCCGGCTGCACAAGTTCTACAAACCCTTTAACATGATGTTCTACCAAATGACTGGCCAGAACTTTGAATGGGAGCTCGATGAGGACAGTGAATCCCGTAGCTCTCAGGACTAGCATGGCACCGCTCAGCCACACCACCAGCCTTCCTCACTGAAACTACTATTGTTCTGCTTCATCTTAAGAAAGAGTGCTAGAGCACGCCAATCAATCATGGCTGTCCTTGCAGTGTCTGTATCCATTCGCCAGAGTTTACTGACATGCTTTTCCTTGATGATGGCAAATCATTATTGTGTATATTTAACATAAAATATATTTATATTTGTGTAAATGAGATGATTTATTCCCTTTGTTTCTAAAGCATAGAACCGATAAAAAAAATCATGTTGACTATGGCAATGCATGCGATGAGTTAAGTGTCCTTACCTCATGAGCCCTAAGGGTAAACTCAGCCTGTTTCTTCTCCCTTTACTTTCCTGCAGTTTGTTGCCCTCACACCCACTCACCAGCATTCAGTACAAAAAGATATTCTATTCCAATGGCTGTGGCCATGAAGTGCTATGTATTAGTTCTTTCAATGCAGTTTAGGTGATAGGAAAAGGAGGACCTATGTAGTCTTATAATCCTTTGACACAAGGTCATCTTTTTATATTTGTCCATGTTCTGAGTGGAGACAATCCTTTTAAGTTTACCAAAGTGTTCATTTACTCTGCGTCACTGTTCTAGTTGCTCTGCGCTCATTAACTGCACACATATTCAATAGGAGAGCTGATGTACATTGGCCATCATTCAATAATTGGATTGTTTCACAGCACAGTTGAACATTAGCATACTGATGACCATGCACTCTGATGTGGTGCAGTATCAGTAGCTTTGGTATAATTTTGCAAATGAGCCCATCCACTCCATGCACATCAAACAATTCTGCATTCGGACAAAGATCATTTCCAGCTATGAGAATGTCTGTTAACTGTTACGGTCCTGTTTGCCTCGTGACCTTTCTCTTGTCACAGTAATATATGTCAATGAGGGTGAAGAAAAACACCGCGGGACCAAACAGAAGTTTGTCGCCAAACATCTGCTGCAACGCGGTCTTCTGTCATTAGAGATTAATGGTGTGTTAAATAAACTGCTGCCGCTGGAACAAAGTCAATGTCAGAGAGAATTTGCTGTCAAGGTAAAGCCACATACATGCCCAGGTAAATTACCAAGCTATTACTGTATGCGCTTTACTGCAATGAGACCATTTTTCCTTGGGAAATGCGGTGTAACGAAAAAGTTTATCAGCTAACGCCACCAACAAATGTTCAGGTCTCATTAGCTCCCAATATGAAGTAACGTGACCCATCAGATATTATTTTCTATATATTATTTTTCATAATCCACTGTGTCTGTCTGTTGTCTCTGAACTTTTCATCAATTGAGACAATCAATACAGTCAATGAGTCAATAAATGCAGTCTGCTACACATCACTGGTTGCTACAGCTATGATGCATTGCTCTGTTAATCCTTCCTGTTCGCTTTCCACGGATGGCCGGATCGGTTCACTCTCCGAAGACTTCTTTGTCACCCCAAGGAGGCCGACACCAGCAGCTACTTACACAGAACAACTGATTCAGTCAAAGTATGTGCTATGCTGCCCTTTCTAACACCAAGCCTGAACACTTACCTCCGAGTCACGACATCCACGAGTCACAACTTCCAATTTGAGGCTTTTCTGTGCAGTCATCCATTGGTGTTTTTTTTTTGTTTTTTTCTCTTTTATGACAATCTCTCTCCACTTTGACTTCTCTTCCCATCACTCATTTTCTCTCTGTCTGCTCACACGGCAGCCTACGAGGCAAAACGGTGTGTTGGGAAGACCGCACACACAAGGTGTCCACAAACAGGACATGTTAATCACACAATTATGAGAATAAAGAAAGTTTTATTCCAATTAATTTAACATAATTTATTTTTCTCCTAGTATCCGCACATGTGAAACCCATCTTCCATCCATCTCACTCACCGTAAAGATGCTCAAAGAAATCCACAAAAGGTCCCCCTGTAGGGTTATCACCACACACGAGGCCTCCATTTTTCATCTATGAATATGCACTTCTGCTATCATTTGCATTTTCAAAATCCTTTGCTTAGAGGGATTTTATTTCTCCAAAGTGAAAACTTGAACTCCACCACTCACGAACCAAAACAGAAAAAAAACACACACACACACACACACACACACACCTTTTTTCTTATTTACATCTAGCGTGCTTTAGTTGCAAGCAGAGTGCCGTGATACATCCTGCGAGGCTTATGATGCATGAAAGACATGCTAAGCTGCCCTTCATGTGTTCCTCCCGGCGGGGGCCGTGCCGTGATATGTGGCTCAACAGTGTTTCCAGTATCACCAAAAGAAGTCTAACGATACATCACCTGCTCACCCAGCTGTCGCTGCTCGAGCAGCATCTTTTTAGAAATGAAATACAAGCTCATATTTGTCAGCCATTAAAGGCAATTTGAGCCTTGTGGTGTGAAAAGCCATGTGGATGTGGCCCCAAATTACACCAGTTTATGGTGATGAGATTTCATTTATAAGCGACGGTGTTGTTTAAACTTTTCTTTTTCTTTTTTTTTTCTTTTTTTTTTTTTTAATGAGCTGAAATTATAACGGTTTAATCAAAGGCCAGAGCAAATATGAGCTCAGACTAAACAAAACTGGTGTCAACAGGCGAAACATGAATGTAAATATATAGACTCCATGAATAGCAGCTAATTAGTTTTTCACTTCATTTGAGTGATTGATTAACAGCAGCATATATAGGCACAACGGTGTCAAGTTTTTCAACTTTGCTCTGCTGCAATCCAAGTTTTCTTTTAGGTTTGGTTAAAATAAACAAACAAAACTAATTTCTGTAATTTTCTGTTGGAACAAAAATCTCGGCTTTTTGTAGCCTGTGGAATCATCATAAAACTCAGGAAAAAGCAAATGTAATAAGCAGAAAATGAAATGCAACTGTACACTCCTTGGTTGCTTCATCTCTTAAATCTGAAAGGAAATCACTTATCCACACAACAGTTGTAGCCGCATGGAGATTTTCCCTCAGTAGCCTGCAAACATTTATTGAATTTAGCTGCCATCCATGCACTGGAATGTCAATAGCCAAATTAGAGATCAATCCCTCCCCCTTTTTTTTTTTTATATACATATTTCCCTTCCTCATTTTTAACTTTCTGTTTCTCCAAGTGAAAATGGGGGAGTTACTACATACCAACTGTGATTCGAAACATGTTTCTTGTGTTTTCAACTAGACTCCACATTTCCATCTTGAATTTATTCAAATGCTGACCTGCTCTGTGTAGTAAATGAATTTCCTTATCTCAGAGTTAAAAACCAATGTTGACACAAGGACCACGGCAGTTGTAATAGTCATTACAAAGTCCATAATAACAGGCCTAAAGTAATTTCAGAAACAATCTTCGATCACACATGGTTCCAATCAGCTCGGACCAGGAGTTTCTGCAATTTCCACAGACCTGAGTCAGTACCAGAAGTAATCTTTTTTTTTTTTTTTATCTAGCACTTCTTCCACAGTCAGGATCTTCGTCTTCAGCCACCTCAGGAGAGGAAAAGCATCCTCTCATAAATCTTGACTCAGCTCTCTCCTCTGCACTGTGATGGGTGATTTTTCCACATCTGCTGCCCCACAATATTCCCACAGACTGACTTTCCTCACACACACTGTCTTGACAATGACTAAGATCTTAATCAGCTTATGTCTCCACATAAATGTAGCTATGGTTGCATGGCTGTCCAATACTTTTGGAACTTCCTCTCCAGTATGAATAATACAGACCAATAGTTACAAAGAAGACTAAAACTTTCTTTTTTTTTTCTCTGTCACTCATTACTCACTCATTAAAGTCTGGCATTCTACAATAAATATTCTGTTATTTTACCCTTGTGTTGCAAATTACTAATTCAGTTTTCTGCGTGGTGTTAATTAATGAGGTTCTGTGTGTTCTCTGGAGGTATTGTGAGAGGTCTGCTTTAACAGCGGCGACATCAAAAGCAAAAAATGCCACTCAGTATCAGTGCTCACAGTTATCATCTAATAACCAATTAAACAGTAATCAGTGAGAGATAAACATGTTTATAATGTGGACCAATAAATTAGGCATACATAATTAATGTATGTTTAATGAAATTAGCAGAAAATCGCATCGGCTCCCCAAACTGTTCTACGATAATGTGCAATAATTTATCTGCAACTGAATGATATTAACCCACTGGTTTCTCCCTGCTCCCCCCAACCTGTGTTAGTCTCACAATATCAGCAGCAGTTCAGACTCTGGCTTTTTCTAACACGCACATTTCTATCGTGTCAGATCTGAATCAACAGTCGACGCAGGACTGCGGAGTCGACGTGACCCAGAGCGGCAACTTCTAATCTAATTGAGGAGCGATGGCGGATTAATGAGAGCTCCAGGTGACTTCAGTTAACCAGGTGGTTAAATGCACAACAGTCCCATTTCTGCTCGTGCAACATGTTGAACTCGCTCTCTCCTACCGTTCCTCCATTTTCTCATCAAAGTGGAATAATAGTAAAATAATATATGGTTGCTGGTTCCTCCCAAAGTGGTTCACACTTCTACATATTCCCAGTTCACTCTTTAGCACAGTGTTTTTGAGCATAATAACTTATCAAAGCGATCTGCGGTGCTCCCTTTCACCCTGGCGAGTTCCCTTTTATCTTCAGTAGCATATAAAAGACAGTTTATTGTGTACTTTGATCTTTTCATGACTTGAACATGCAAACAAAATGCCATGTTGAACGGAGACGCTGTCACTGCAGTAAGGAGCCATTTTTCCTGCTAAGGATTCACAAGTCTGGTTCTTCAAGGCCAGCGTGCTGCTGGTGTTTGATCCTCCCTGACAGTTAGGAAACCTGGTCTTTATCTACTTGCCACCCAAAATGGAATATTGCATATAAAGGAGGATCAGTGGGGTGATCAGAAACCCTGAGGATACCAGACTTCTGGGGGAAGAACTGAGGTTGTCTTCAGGTTGTTCACACACTCACACACACCTCCTGCAGGATTAACCATGAAAGAAAAGTAACCAGCTTCTGATGCGTTTAAAACTCTACTGCAGTACTTCAAAATTATCTGCTGGATAGGTAAATGCCAAATGCCAAAGCCAAGGTGATGGACAGTACAAGGTTACTGGTGTGTTTAAGATCACTTCACAACACTATAATAAATCCATATAAGGCAGATTTATGATTTACATCTGCGACATTTCTTTAAAAGAAGCACTGACAGTAACTGTATAATAATTCATCATTTTAGTAATCGATTAAAATCACTTACAAAAATTAATCAAAGCAAAACAACTGCTGGTAAACAAGTTTTTTCAGAACCTCGGTGACCCCACTGTTGCCGCTTGCTTGTAAAAGCTTGTAAAAACAAACTCCACAACAACATATCTCTAAAATGTTCACTCAACAATTTAAGTTTGAAATAACGCTTTGGTACATATTTATTTAATAATTTTCAGAAGCGAACGTTGACATTTTGAACAGGACTGCTAAGTAGCTGACTGGTGACATCGTGGGATATGTCATGAACAAGTAAACACCTTAAGTGTAGGCTCAAGAGCTCCTGTTCAGCTGGAAATGAAGCATTAATCTGTACTGTTTGTGCTATTTTCATGTTCTTGGTGATATAATTATTCAAATTACAGCTCAAAAGGGGGTATTGCAAGGCCTGTGTGACTGGTAAGGAGCAGCTTTTTGGTCAGACCAGAACCAACATTTCTTAAAACTAAAAATAAAGCCTCGGGAGCAGCTTTCCATCCATTTCTTTTGTCTCTGATAAAAACAGACTAATATGGATTGAGATGTTTTCTGTCTGTTTGAGGGAATATTTTTGACCAAAGATGGTTTGTTATTCTATCAACTTTGCTTCCTCCGTTAGAGCTGCGCATACATGTTCATGTGTGCTCAGCTAACATATTTGCTGCTGATTTGAGGTTTAAAATATCATAGATAACTGAATAAAGAAAAAAATACTTTTTTTTCTACCTGGGCTCTCTTTTCTTTCTGTTGTTTTAACTGTTCAACCCTTAAAACTCTGCTAGATCACTGAACGCCCCCGTGCGTCGGTGCTTATGTTGTCAGCAATTTCTCAGGTAAGTAGGTCTGTGGGGTAAATTCTGATAGTTTACCCTCAAGCTAATCCACAGATGTTTGAGAAATGCACATCCTATGCAAGAGCTTTTAGCAATCCAGCTGCAAATTTTGTTTATTCTGAGAATATGGTAGATCCACAATGCATCACCAAGGACACACTGTCATCACATTTTCATAATAAAATAAAGATTGTGATCACCATTCCTAAAATAAGTCTATTTTGAAGTTATGATAACACCCCTAACTGTCAAACTTTTGACCAGTTGGATAGCTGACATGAATGTCCAATCAGGAGCAGCCAAAGATCAAGTGACAAGGAGGTTATATGTCTGTCTAAATAGAAGAAAAATAATGGTCCTCTGGGGGTGAAATGAAACATGTAGCTGTTTTTGACATGTGAGGGGATAAAAACATGTTTTATAGTTTTTTTTTTGTTGAGATTGAAGTTAAATAGCAGCTTAAATAATTGTGTATAGCAAAATGCATCAGGAGGAAAAAATATAATGTATAAAAGACTTTTATGTACCTGTTTTCAATACATGTAAACATGTAAATAGTTTCTATTGGGAGTTTGTTTTAATGGGATAGTGTCTCCTTCTGAAAGTCAGGACTAAAGAAAATGACATGCAGGTGAGAGAAAGCTTGGTCACCGTTGATCTCTGTGTTATTTCTACAAAGTATTGGTAGCAGTAAGTTCTCTTTGTTGATCTTCTACATGCGTTTTTACATTAGAAAGGGCAGTTCAAATATAGCAGTAATAATCCAATGATATGAGAGTCTGTTAACAACAATACAGTAGATTTGCTAAACATGATTGATAAAAGAGCCCAGCAGAGAAGGATGGAACTGTCAAGCTAAAGTCTTTGCTTATAATAAACAGTCATTAGCTTTAATATTTGAACATTTCTAAACTGTACAAAGAAAATCAAATTCATTTCCACTTGGACACGCTCTTCGGCAGGGAGGTGCAAACACGTTCCATACAGTCTGCCTTGCAGACTATTGAGTTCACAGTGACCGTTAGAACCAGGATGACCATTGTCAGTCAAATATAAAGAGAAATCCATAGCAAAGCTCTGCTTGAAGATAAATGCTGCTCCCACAGCAGAGAGGCCTGCTGCAACCAGAGAAGAGGTAATTTTACTATAGTTATACTATTTTTCAGGAAACAGTGCAGATGTAAGCGTGACAGGATAATGGCACAAACAAGCGCTCTTACCAGAGCTCAGTGAAGTGCCCCTTGAAGTAATTGTAGCTGTTTCACAGTTGCCGGATACAGTGTTGTCACTCAGTATTGGAGCGATTTCAAATGCTGTTTTTTTTTTTATTATTTCCATTAATCATTTGCAGTCTATGTGGAAAAATAAGATTCAGTTTATTTTAAAAGAACCAGAATATTTTCTGTTAGATTAAACATTTTTAAGAGGTTTAAACCAAAAGAAATTGCATAGTTCAGCTTTTTTTTTAGGATATGTTTACATTTATGTATTGCTGTTCATTTTGATTTCACTGACCCTTGTGCAGGCAGTATAAAGGGGGGCAGTGTTATTTTCAAACAGAAAAAGCGCCTTGATGTGTATGAACATAGGCACTTGCAGAAACAATGAAGTATGCATGCGCTCTGGTGAAAAATCCAAGCCAGAGGATAAACATCAGTGACACAAACACAGTTATTTTTTAAGCTTTTTGTGCTAAAAAGGAGATGCAAATTTAATGATTTACAAGCACATCAAGGGGATGTGTGATCAGTGTTATGAATGCTGATCCCTAGATGAACTAGTCAGCTGTTTGCCTCACAAAAAGCAGGATCCCACGGGTGGTTTGGACATCACAAATGCTGCTGAGGTGAAATTGAATTTCTTCAGTGTAATCAGCATAAAGATTTGATGAAGAGTGTGGAGAAAAAGCTTAATCTGACTTGAAGGGATAAAATTATCTCAATCTTAAAACTACTAACGGCAAGGCTTTTTATTTATAGGGTAGCTATTTTTTTTTTTTTTTTCTTATGGTGGATGTTTATTGCAGAATCATCCAAGCAGAAATTCAGCAGTACAGAAATAAAACAGCTAAACCGCATAGTAAAGCACTCAGTCTCCAAGAACAAAGTGCTACATTTTAATCCATAAAATATAACATACCTCATTAAACTAATGCTAAATATTTAGTGAAAATGAAAAACATGCACATGAATAAAATGAAATCATCTTACAGCAATTTTGTTCATATTTCTTTATGAGTTATTTATTACAGCATGATGACATATTTTTCCTTCTCCCCCCCCCCCTCAAGTCGCAGCACTGCCACCGATCAGCTGCTGCTCAGTGTCAGAACTGTTACATTATTTACATAATTACAAGACAAACAGTTGCTGAAAAGACAGAGGCAAGCAGCAGCTGTAGAATGCAATGCATTTCTACACCTGCATGCACTGTACTAAAGTCTGCTGTACACAATGTATTTAGTAGTATGCGTTTTATATTAATAAATCACAAACAGAATTGTCTGAGAAATCGAAAGTGGATTTAAGTGCCGCCTGACAAAGGAAGATAAGTAGATCATCAGTGCTCTGAAAACTGATTGATGAAAAGCTAAATCTCAAGCCTTCTCAGTCCTCAAGTTCTTAAAAAGGAAACTTTAGCAACATGCTGGATTTATTGAGGTCAGTTAAATATCTTTAAATGGAAAGCACTGCATTCTCATATGAAGGGCGTCTCATTCCTCTGCAAACAGTTCTTTAATTGGCTCTGACCTCCAACATCAAGGATCTCTAGCACAAGCCATCTGGTCAAGGGCTTTGCCAACAGATGCATTATTTTTCAAATCAATACATCCACATCCCAGACAGTCCTGCTTTGAAACAAGACTAATTTCGTTATCAATCCATGCAGGTAATGATCTCATTAATTCACTGTTGATTCATTTTCAGCTGAGTGGATATTAACCTTTTGCCAGTTATCATTAATTCTCTGTGGGAGAGGTGCGCTGTGTTGTGATTGGAGCCGCATAAACAAAACAATTAATAGGCTCCCGACAGCAGAGGTCCTTCTTGATGTCCAGCTGACTCCTTACACTCATATGATCGATTTATTGATCCAACTACACTTCAATCACCAGAGTTGCTAATCGCTTACCTCATGCAGGGCGAGTTCTGGCCCAGAAGTGACAAGGGGAATTATTCGCGCTGCTTTATCCAGCCATGCGTGCATTTTGAGGACAATTATCATGCTCTGAAAACTCAAAACTCTTTAGTTGGGCATTCACCTTCAACCACCTGGTTCCCACATCCCAGGAAGCATCATAATACATCCTCATGTCCAAAAAGGTTAAGAAACTCTTTAAAATAGAAACAGAATGTAATAAACTGCTAATTTGTTTTTTTTTAATTGGCATATAAAACAATGATACCATCAAATATTAAGTCATGAAGCTGCATTCAGGCTCTATTTGAGGGGGGAATTGTAGATGCTAACTGTACTGGAAACTGTAAGTAGACCTTGACATGGCAAGTGGTGTGCAAGTTAAACAAATTACACTTCATGATTTTTCTAAAAATCACCCTGTGATTGCATCTCTCTGACATCTCCACTCACCCTATAAAGAACCTTAAATATTCATGATAAAGTGAGTCTGAGCTTCACATAACAGTTTTTGCTTTTGGCCCACGCCTGCTTAGATGGATTCCCGTCCAAGTGCTGGGGGACGGTTACAGTTTCCGTTGTCTTAAGGGAGAAACTGGGTTGATCAGCTGCTGTGTTGAAACAGTCGTATTAGCAGCAGTGTGAGACTTTCAGGGTGCTCAAGCCAGCGTCGGCCTCTCCCTTTCTAACGCAAAGGTACTGGATTTTGTTCTGTTGAAGAGCTCTGCTGGATGATTCCAGCTGTATTGTGACTCAGGAGACTGTCACGTCAGATTGTGGTGTCCCAAGAATCGTCCCCAATTTGGAAGTACTCCAATGCAAGAATATTTGTAATACAATGCGTTATAGACTACCTGTCCTAGTACCCACCCTTCATCCCCATTCGGGGTTTACACTCCGTGGTGCAAAACCCTTAGAGGTCTCACCCTCAGGCTTCATCCAACTGCACTATGCAGTCTTGTTTACTGGGAAATTTAGGACCAAAAGCTGTCTTCAGGATGTCAGGGCATAATCAAGGATGGTGACACTAAGAAACCCCACCATCATTGCTATTTTTAGTTCCTCACCTGCTTCCACTGGTTCATCACATATGAGTAGCAGATTTTATTTATTTTTTTCCTATGCTAAGATGACTATCCAGTGTTCTTCTGTCCAGCAGGTCTGATTGAATCTTTTGATGGCACCAAACTGGACTTTTACACGAGTAAAAGCTTATGGTTTGACTTTGTAGCCATACAGGATGGAAAGGACCATACTTTTACTATTATGGCTGGGATTTTGCTCACAAGGCTAAAACAAGATCCAACGGTCTTTTCCAGGTCCATAGAGTCAGTCTGCAGTTGTCACTGTTGTGGTCAACGAGGGCTTATAATCAGGGGGCTACTATTATGCTAATTTAGTGGATTGGGTCTACTTTATCATAACTTAGTTCCTGAAAAAGCTTTTCTTTTGCAGATATTTTAGTTCTCAGAAGCTTTGCCCCCCATAACCAAGTGATCTCATACTAATGACCCATTCATTATTCACCTATCATGGATATCAGATATTACAGAACTAAATGCGATGAATTAAATAGTAAGGTTTTGCTTTCAGTGAACTTTATGGGCTTCCACATTAGAATGTACCAGTCATTCATTTTACATGTGAATGACCAACAACAGGCAGGATGATTCACAGAAATATTCTCATGTGCTCAGAGTGCTCTTGTCTGTTATAATACAGGGAGGCTTATGCAGGAAATGCAGCACACTGTTTTAAATTTGCACTAAGACTGTAGGTCAGGTGATTCATCAGCAAAGCAGAATTGGCAGGAATTGTTGCAAAGTCTTCAACATTTCCACATGGGTGCGCAATTTATAGATTCAAGATAATCTTATTTGGAGCAAGCTCTTTCCAGTTAAATCATCAACATTACAACTTTTACCATATATCATACTCTGCAACTTGCATATCAATGCCCCAGAGAGCAGATACACCATTTCTAAAATGAAACTGCCATCGCTTACCAACATCTTGCTTCAGGATAAAACATGTTTAATCAGCAATCAGTATTGTATCAAATGACTCTACAGTAGTACTTAGTATTTATTAGATCTGGCTGGAATGGAAACCAAATTCCTCAGTGAACAAAGTATCACTGAGGTGGTTGCGTTCAGGGCTTCACGAATATGTACAGCTTACTCTTTTAATGATGCACATACAGTTACTGAGTATAAATCATTGCATAAAACTGACAGTGTCAACAGAGAAACAAAACAAAATTAAATAAAAAAAATGTGTATCCCTAAAACTGTGAGCAAACACAGCATGCCAGATACGGTGCAATGCATGGCCTAAATATCATTGTTGCTTATGTGATTGTTCTCTGAGCAGTTGGGGATAGTTACTGAGTTAATCTGGTGTTCATTGTAGCCCTCAGAGCACCACAGGTAAACAATCTACTACTACCAATGGG
Organism: Telmatherina bonti; assembly: GCF_933228915.1. Lineage (NCBI taxonomy): Eukaryota > Metazoa > Chordata > Actinopteri > Atheriniformes > Telmatherinidae > Telmatherina > Telmatherina bonti. The sequence goes on from NC_136612.1 coordinate 26,472,008, forward strand.
AAATGACTCACTTTGCTTGCTGTAGTTGGTGTACCTGCATGTAAAAAAAAAGAAAAAAAATTATAAAAGACAGAGAAGAAGAAAATGAAGATGAAGAAGGTGGTGGTGATGAGGAAAGAGAATTCTAGGAAAACCATGCATGCATATTAGTACAAGTGTGAAGTACCGATGCTACTTTTTAATGTACATTTACAGGTATTTTACAAACACAGAAAATGTGCTCCATTGCTACATCCACTGGGTTTAAAGAATGACTGGTAAACATCTCCGCATTTTTCAACATATCTCTTGACAGCACAATATTTCACAAGTAAGGGTTTTTCTGTTACTTCATTGCATGAAAGCAAAAAGTATATGGTTTCAAATGTTCAGTGTTTTATAATGACGGATGTGGCTTTTTTCTGAAAGTTAAAGAAAAAAAATAACATTTGACAAATAACTCAGAGAATGAGAGTGGGGACGTGGAGCAGCAATGCTTTGGGTAATATAATGAGGGTGGATGTAAGAGTCACAGTGGAGTGGCATATAAAATATAAATAAAATACATGTTGATATGTCTTCCTTTGTGTTAAATCCAACCCTGGTCAGAGATAGATGGGGCAGCTGGCAGCTACCCCCTTCTCACCATATCTATATCTGTTCATGACAACAGTTTACCTTCACTATCATCATAAATATGCCTGTTAATTGCTATTCAGTGACAAACTATCCTCTCCTGCAGCAGCACTCTTTTCCAATCTGGAGATCAAGTTTGAAGAAATACGCTTGACCCAACGAGTGGCAGGTAGAAATCTAATGCTGGAGGGAAGTGTCCCAGTTCTGAATGCAAATAAGACCAGAATCATACCTTCAGTAAAGCATGGAGCAGAATCTAAAATGTACCTTTTTTCAGTCCAGATAGTTGCAGTTTTGATCTAAGATTCAATTTATTCCTCTACCATAAGACTGGTCACACTTCTATACTTTAAGTGACTGATTTTGTTCAATGCACTCAGTTTATTCTGGCCCCCAGGCTTTAAAATTAAATTTGTCAGGAGTCAGCTAAAAGACCAAAACATCCTTACAATATTCTAGCTTCTTTTAACTGTGGATTAATGATGGATTCCTGTACATTATGTCAATCTGTTTGTGTAGAGTAAATATTTGTTTTCTTTGGAACCATATAGAACAAACAATGGCTCTGATTTAATCTTTTAGTGTTTGCAGCATGTCAATATGTTTGTTCACTGGATTGAGTCTTCTGCAACCACTGCATGCTGATGCTGACAATGCATAAATAATGCTGGACTCACAGTCATGTCAGGTTTTAGCCTCTGGCAATCCAACTCCATGTTGAGGTGAAAAAATGGTGCAGGAAAACATAAGGCATGCATTATCATTAGTCCCCTACTTTCTACCTTTTAGGGAACATTGGCATCAGTCTTTTTCATTCGAATCCTCTGTTTGCTTGGAAAGTCTGCTTCGTTGTGGAAAATGTGAATGCACCCAAAAAAATTCTGAAGAAGCGGACTCGGTCCACCTACAAACGCAGGTCTCGGACTACAAAGTCCCAAAAAAAAGTCACTTCCTGCATTTGGCGTAGCATTGCATTGTGGGTAAATACAGTGATCACATTAAGAGTCCTCTTAGGCCTCGTCTGTTGTTCACACTGCATATATTGTTGCAGTGTATTTCTGCTGTATACTTGCAGAAGACAAACTAAAAACCTAAAACAGCGAGTTTCATGCTCCATGTTTAGCTTCCAAGTGGAGGAAACTGAGTTTTCTTCTACACGGTCTTGTTATCTCTTTTGACATACGAGTGCAGAGCCACCTTTGGTGAGAATGGGGATACATTATTCTAATGGTTTGACTCATTTGATCAAAGAGCAGCGTGAACACAATCCCGATCCTCATGGTTACACATCCCTACAATTGAGCCAAGTCCCGAATCGGACCAAGTCTAGAGGACTTTGTGCTGAACCCATGTTTAAAGTAAGATTTTAAGTATTTAAACAGTAAAGGAGGCTGCTTTTGCATATTTGTGTGTTTCTGACGCAAATCAAGGTTTCTTATGTTGAACATTCTTGGGATTACACAACAGTCTATAGGTATTCCTAGTTTGAATTCTATGCCTATCTTAAAAAAAACAAAACAAAAAGAACAATCATCTTTGTGAATATATATCCGACAAATGGGACTACTCCCCGCCTGCTGGAAATACCAATTTGTATAACTTACCTCAGACACCAGCTTGCAAAGAGTGTGCTTGTCGTTGGAAAAAAAGGGGATTTTTAAAAAGATGTACAGTCATTCTGTAAACATATTGATTATTCTTTTTCTGGAGAGACAAATAGTACAAAGCATGCACAGGTAAAAGCAAAAAGAAAAGTTCAGAGGTTTGAGGAGGATATTTCTTTTTCACGAAAGATGCAACGTTGCTACAGAATAACATCTCGTCTTGATGGAACAGTACTTTCATTTGAATCGCAGAAAAAAAAAAAAGTCTTATCATTTAATTGAACAAAGAAGTGACAGCAGCAGAAATCACAAACACATAGTGAGACGTGAAACATTTTACGCAAGACATAACGTAACGTGTGACTCATGTGGATGGGAAATCTGAGGTGATCTATAACTGCCAGATTTATTTGTTGGTGAAATATGTTGTCAGGTGCTGTTTTCCCAGTAGTTAAAGAGTATATTACGTCTAAATTCCATTTAAATCTGTATCTTTTCAGCATGAACATCAATTATCTGTTTCATGACAAAATAGAAAGTCTCATTGTGAGCCTAAACGCTCTTTGTTGTTTCCATCATATACAAACAGGATATAGGCTTCAACAAGAATAATCTGCTTTAAAAAAATTAGATAAAACTTATTTGAAGAAAGTTCATCTGTGGTTAACTGAATTTAGCTGCCATGAATGACTGTCCAAAAGTATTTATAGTGTTGTCACTTAACTCAAACGAAAGCCTGAGGCCATACAGACACTAAAACACTCTGAAAACCTTTTCGGCTTGTAAAAAATAAATAAATAAATAAATAAAAATAAAAATAAATAAATAAAACTAAGAACTTCAACAACATACCTTCCACTCTTCCTGTTTTGTTTTTTTTTGTTTTTTTTAATTTGGCAAAGCAAGTAGAACAGAGCTATTAGAATGTGTGTTATGCTACATGAGTATGCACTAATAAAGCATGCTTTCACCCTTCGTTAAAAATTAATAATTATACTGAGATAATTGCTCTCCAAGTCATTAGAAGACTTAATAATTATGAACTAGGTGGAACACACGTGTAAAGGCAAACAGGTAGATTTTCATCTTTTTCATTACTTACTTGCCTGTAAGAAAATTCTCATTTAGGGTTTGATTTGTCTCACCATCAAACTCCAAAGGATGACTCAGCATATTTTTGTTATGGTTTACAACTGCTTAAGCTTTATAATAATAATAATTTAAAAAATCCTATGTTTTATCTGTCTCAATTAACTGTTAGTATCATTTCAATCACCTAATATGAAGAATATCACACATAAGATAAAAACTGTGGTTGTTTTGTGTAATTTTCGTGGATGCATCAGGGAAGAAAAATGCATTTAGCAGGTTAAAGAGGTAAAAAAAATTAAATAAATGAATAAGGGGCAAAATATAATATCAGAAAGAATGAACAATCATCACAAGAACAATAATGGTTTACTAAAAGACATACAACGTCTGATGCAGCTGAATTAAATTCTACAAAGTCCCAATCAATATTTAAATCTTTTCAACAAAAATGACATATTTTTACAAATAAGTAATCAGTTTTGTGTCTGGAAAACAATGGATGCTTGAATATGTTCTTTAGTCCTGAAGCTTAAATCATATTATTTGTGAAACAAGCCCACGTGTCTCTGTGTTGTTTATCAGACTTAGGGATACAAGTGCAAATCTTCTCCAGACTCGCGGGGAAAAAGCCTCTCATGCATACAAAAATATTTCTATTCAGCTCCTGCAAAATAATACTTTATTTCAAAGCTGAGGTCTTATCGATAAAAAAGCAAGGTTACTCTGTGCCTAGGAAACACATCATTTAATTTCTGTAGGAGAAGCGCTCTCTCTTGCAGTGACAAAAGATCAACTCTCACTCAGCTGTGGTGTGCTACGGATGACAAGGTCAAAGGGAGATGGCAGAGGAGTCTTAATTAAAAGTCACTGGTGATATGACCCAAATTCAGCTTGTCCAGTCATTTCTTTACTGACAAAGAATCATTACATTAGATGTCAGAGTGGATCAATATTCTGACAGGGTGAGGTACCCTCATTCCCTTCTTGTGCTCCAAACCTGTGCATTGACTGCAAACTTAAAGCAACAAGAAGGATGAGGTCAAAGATTTGTTCAAATCAGCACCTCCATCCTTGCAGCTAAGACAGGGGGAATCACTCTTCATTTGTTGAGGCAGACTGTACCAGCGAGGCATCATTAAATTCCTTCTCACTGCTTATTGTGCATAATTCATATTCAGCCGCTGAAATATAAATGTTGCTGTGTTGCAGAAACTCTGCTAGACCCAGGCACAGGATGAGGGCCAGAATCAAACCCCCGAGTGGGAATTCAGGTTCAAGGAAAAAATGTACGGGTGAGCACTCCTTTGGACAGTTCTGGATCGCCTGCAGCAGAATCAATTTTGAATGTTATCCAGAGACACATAGAGAAAAGACAAACTACGAAGGCCATTTAATTGGATGTTATGTGAAATTCTTTCACTTTCCGATTAAGCTTTGCAAAAGATTTCCACCGATATTAAATTCACAGCAGTACTTCATAAAAAATGCATTGAAAAGATAAATGTGTTGTAGTCATTTTCTTATTGATCGGCCTGGCTGCTGAAATGTCTCAACAGATGTCGTCTGGACACAGGAATGTTTCGCTCTCTTTAACAAAAGTCTTGATTTCTTTTATTTTGGACAACCCCAAAAAAGAACAGAAGAAGAAAAAAAAAATGCAATTATGTATGCGGATTAATAAACTATGAGGCTTGAAAGGCTTTGTTTAAAGTGAAATGTTCTTTTGCTAAATAGCAGCTTCAGATGAATAAGATAGAATTTTTATCAAGACGGCTAGCCATAAAACAGCCACGACAATTAAATATGCATTGATTTCCTTTCTGCAACGACACCATGCACAACCAAACAGCTAAATGGGGAACACTGGATCAATGAAGAAAGGGACAGTGAAGACAACGTTTCGTAGAATGGGGGGGTAAGAGGGAAAAAGAAGGAAAAATAACATCTCATCTCACAGGTTGCTGGATGTTTTATGTGACTCAACTACAGAAACAAATGAAAGGTATCCTAAACTAAACTGTTATTGTCATCTCACGTGCATTTTTTTTCTTATTATTATTAAGTCAGTACAATGTCCTTCCACTTTTCCTCTCCAGCTATTTCTTTGTCATGTGTCTTAACATATTGTCTTGTTTTGTGTTACTGGGAAACACATGAATTCCTTTGGAAAAGACAGAAGATAAATGTGTCATGTATGTTTTTTCTGTGTTCATTCATGTAAAGAGCAATGATGCCACAACAAACGTTCTCTCCTGATTTTTACTAGTAAGAGTCTGGGTGGTGCTTTTTGTCTTAAATCCAGAGCAAATAGTGTTTATTTCTCCCAAAAGAAGTCTTGATTATCAGTTTTTCTGAACTGGAAATGTGTGGTACTCCCAGAGACGAGGACTTGAGTCTGGAACTTGGACTAGAGTCGCACTTGAGTTGCATTTCCAGTGACTTGAGACTTTTGATTAGACACGTTTGAACAATCTTTGTTTTTTCTATATATTTTGTTTTTCATGATCTTTATTAACATGCAAGTATTGGATCTAAATGAATTAGTTTACAATGCACATTTTCTGTACTTACATCACACAGTTATTTACTCTATTAAAAAAATAAACAAATAAATATGACCATATTTCTTTGCTCTAATGTGGGTTTCACTGACTGGACCTCTTGAGACGTTCCTACAGGTTGATCATTTTCTTACACTTTTGCTGACAAACTACAGACCCTTGGCCCATATTTTCTCCATATAGACTCAGCCATTGATTAAAACTGACATGGCAAATTCTGATTACAAATCCCTTTCCAACATTTATTCATAAAACCAACGTATTTCTGCCCATTAGCCCTATATGCGCCTTTATACGGATGTGCTGAAGGCTTAAAGGGAAAATATCTTTATATTATATTAACAAAGTAAAGAAAAGCAAATGAGTAAAGGTGATGACCCAAAAACAACTTAGTATTATACTGTTTGAGATGAAATAAAAGTCTAAGTAAAAGTATTTCCTAATGTAGGATTGTATTTTGTGTAAATGAGGAATTAATGCTGATTAATGCCGGGGACTGTTAGCAACACGCTAATGAACATAAATGATTTTGTAGCGAAAAACCCAGTTTTTGGCTTTGCTAAAGACCAAATAACAGTAAAAGGAGAGTAAATATTGAACTCCCACAGTAAATGGTTTCACTTAAAATAAATGCTTTTGTTGCTATGTTTCTTATGGATGTTTTTATGGACAAATATTTCCCCTCTTGGGTATCTGTGTCATGGAAATCTCACTGCATTATAGGCTTACATAAGTAAAACACATTATTTTATATAACATTCATCTTGTCTACAATAAGTGCGACATTCACACTAGATTTCCTACATTTCCCAACTGAACTCTTAATCTCATTTTCCTTCCCTTTCTGTGTGGAGTGTTGCCACGAGGCCTGCCGTGGTGCTGGATTCTTTGTTCGCTGCTGGAGTCAATACAGATGAGACAGTGTTGAAGTCTCAGCTTTGCTTGCCTTTAGGTGAGCTGCTCCCCTTCACACTGATCCCTACAGAGTGATTCACTGTGCTGTCGCTTCTCTACATCCAACCAAATCCCTCTAAGTTGGCCCATTTTCAAACCCTGAAACATTATCAGTCAACAAGCATCATGTTCACCATCAAGCACGGAGCATCATTTACAGAAACATTACATTTTCCAGCTGTTGGTGCTTTCCAGTATCAAAATGAAAAACCTCCAAGAATGAAGTGCCACCTGTGCACACAGTAATGGACTGGCGTTGTATCTTTTCAGCATGCTGTGAACAATAGCTGTTAGAAATGAGTTTCTATCTCGGACTGAAACTGGACAGGCCATCGTGTGTTTTTAGCATTAAACTGACAAGGCTTAGCGTGCATGTGTGAGAGCGGTCACTTAGCCGTGGCCTTGAGAGCAGATTACTTTCTGGCAATAGCAGAGTATTAATGACGGGAGAGGAGGTTGTTGTAGCTGATCCTATCTATGGCACTCATTCATTTTACCTTTCCTGTCACAACGGTGTGTAGGGAGCACATGTAATGAATAATATACCTGAAGACTAACAGCAGGGCAATTACCACATAATGAATGCACCCACGTTTTGCCTTCAATGTCAGGAAAAAAAAGAAATTATTGCTGCCCCTAATGTGCGAAGTTACAGTGTAAAAATACATCGAGGTAGATTGTTGTTTTACAAACCAGCTTATCTTTTAATAGATCAATCTGACCTGCTGTCTGTCAAGACAGGAGTTTTGTTGCTCTTCCAATTATTTATCATGATGTATTGGTAAACATTTTTCAGCCTTTAAGTATCAATTAATAGATTCACAAAAAGAAGTCCAGAGTTTTTTTTTTTTACAAAAATTCATATGCTGACTATAATCTGTGTCTTTGTAAAGCTACGTATGGTCAGATTGCAGAGCAACAGCGTGTGAAATTCCCCTTCTGTGAACCAACTTTACTCTTTTATAGAAACAGCACTGATATGAAATTAAACAATATTTGTTTAATTTCCCATGTTTTTTTTTTCAGCTATATATAGAAAAAAACATCATTAATAAAGTATTAATACCAAATCTCTTTTTATATCCTCTTTATAGTTAGCTTTCAGGCCTGTTTCCAAATATTTTCCAATAATAGTTCCAAGAACCGTGTCTGATATCACATGGCTTGTCATCTTCATCACAAGACCGACGCTATGTTCCAGTTTCCAGAGAGCTGGAGAAGCTATGTTTCTGTGTTGTCTTTCTGGGGGTTACTTATTTTTAGCTGGAGGGGGGTGACTTTAAACAGTATTGTTTTTAATGTTACTATACAATATTATTTCATTGGAATTCTGATCTGCTTTTTTCTGCTACATTTACATTTCTAAAAACATATCCCTTAAAGTTCAGAGAGCAGTTGTTGTGGCCTTTATTGTGAAATGGTGAAGCCATCTGGGCCCAATTTAGAATAGAATTTCCTGAAAATACTCAGATCATGTAAGAGAATATCCCTATATTCAACCAATGCTCACTGGGTTTGTCTAATGGACAGTACTAGGCACCATCATTCCCCACGGGTGCTGCAACACACCAACCACATCAGGCCACTGCTGAGAACTTGAGTGTTTTGCTTTGTACAGGAGGCATAGTGTGCTATTCATGTTGAAAGGCCCATTGATTTATTTCCTGCCAATAAAAAAATGTTTCCTTTGAACCTGAACAGTTTTGGCTTTGCCCTCATTTCCCCAAAATACTGTTCATGTTTGTTAAAATCATATTGGGCTGACAAGCTTGTTTTGTCTTTCACCGTAGGAGTTTAAAATAAAAGCCCCACCAGTAAATGGATTCATAATTGCTCATGTTCTTACCATTCTTCCATGCTGCACCTTTGTATGCCTTTTCTACTGATGACAAAATCATTATTTAGTATGGAAAATTGTTTGAAATTATATTTTAAAAAAAGTCAAGTCAAGTTTTATATTGCTTTACTGGCCAATATATTCATTCATTCATTCACTAAGGAAAATTGAAGAAAGTAAGGGAATGACATAGAAATAAAAAACTCACGTGCAATACATTTTACAATTTGTAGAGAGGAACCAGACATATAACCACCAATGATCTCTAAGTGTTCCTCATCTTTAAGTGTGATTGTGTGAATGATCATTGTCCATCATTATCGTTGGACACTGTTATTAAATGTCATTGACCTGCCAGAGACAACAGCTGGAAATGAGCCACTAGCCAATTCTGGCATTTTTTTTAGAATTTGATGCCTATAAGATGCATTCATATTAATACTACTGATAATAATATTAATAATAATAATAATAATAATACTAACAATAATAATAATAATAAATTAAACTGCTTTCTTTCACTGAAAGTCTAAGCATAACTAAATAGACTGGAAACACACGCATAAAAACACTTTGAGCATAATCCAAAAATGAAACCAAAAGGGTCCTGCTAAAGCAGGAATTCCAAAAACCGAAACCACAAACAATGAATATGGTAGGTGTTGCAAAACTATATTGAAGGAAAGAAAACAACAGAAAACTTGAACCGTAGTGAACATACTAAATAAATAAAAGATGTAGTATAAAAAGGGAGAGCCAATGACTGACATGGGGCAGGTTGTAGTGATTGGAAAACAGAAATCAGTCAAATCAGGAAAAGGAAATCCTACATGATGGCAAAACCACTCTGTGACTGAGACACACTTCACTGAAAGAGTTGGATGCAGTGGGATGCATGCAGCAGCATGCATCATGTTGCTCTGCTATGTAATTCAATGTCTCTTTTAGGGAAAAAACAAAACTGTTTGGGAAAATTAACTTGTTGAAACAATGTAACTGATTATTATATTTCCTCAACCTGAACTAAAAATATGAAAGAAAAAAAGACAAAACAAGAGCTAAAGTTCAAGGTACTACAGTTTATTTCAAGTCTGATCTTTTAGATAAAATCCATAGATTATATTCACTTTGACATTAAATAAACTTTCTATTTGACACCCTATTAAGTTCAACATATGTACTTTCTTTTAGCTAAATGTCAATATTTGCTTTTACCCTGTATTCCAAAGAATAAAGCGCGGTTGTTACCTCGGGCGCTGAAAACTGACACTGAGGGTTTGGGTGAGATGACATGGAAGTAGAGGTTATTCCAAAAAAAAAACAGAACACAAAATGTGAGCATATTTAAAGTATAATAATAATAATAATAATATAATAATATTATTTGCAAACATGAAGTCTAAATCTGGAAGTTTGGCTGGAATCACCTATAATATTTAGACAAACATTTATTGAAAGTTTCTTAAAATATTTATCAAATTATTATCAGAATGTATAATATTATTTTGGAGTTATTTCAATCTAATGTCTTGCTAAAGTTAGTGACAGTTTGTGGAAAATTAAAGAAGTACGAAAATGTGAAGATTTCCTCGGTGAAGAGCCTCCAACTGGCTAATTCGGCATTCATCTTTCATCCTACCTGTTCCGTGAGCTCGCTCCAGCCAGTAAACCAACTTTTCTCGAGTCTTGACTTATTCCTTGCTCTGCCCTCTTTTCTCCTGCTTTGCTCTCTTTCTCTGATGAGCCCCCCTCCCCCATCCTCAATTCCTTTACTTTTGTTTTTGTAACTATTTGAATAATTGAATCTATAACCAAAAAGTTGCATACTTTCATTTTTCCTCTTGGGCCATATGCTTATTTCAGATACCATGCAATAATAAAAAAAAATGTGCTTGTTAGTAATACTCATTGCATGGCCAAATATTTAATAAACAGTTGTAGGCAAAGGCTCATGTGTTTGTTTTGTTATGGTTCTGTCAGATGAAGCACAGTTTCACATAAGATGGTACTTCACGCTCCAATGCGTATTGTGTTCTGCATTGTTCCTGTTGATGTTTATGTTTTCTCACTGTTGCACAGTCTATCAATATTAGTGAATGATCACTTCTACAGGGTAAAATGAGAAGATAATAGATGGATGGTAGGATGGAGCAAATTATCACGTTGCAAGTGATGTTGTGTTCAAAATAATTGAGATTGTCATCTTTGATAGCAAGCTGATGACTCAGTGCAACACTGATAATGAATTTTGTTCCACCAATGAATCACATCAAGTGAGAAACCCTCTCCTCGCTAAGTTTTGTTTCCCGTCTGAAAGCATTATCTTGACACGGCATGTGAGCGTGCTTTTACGCTGTACACAACAGCTAAGCATGAGATTTGTGAGATTTTCACTAATTACTCTTTGGCTGCATGGATGTGGACGCTGCATTGTGACCTGTAATGCTTAAAAGCTGTGGCGTCTGTAAATGACCGGGCTGAAGTTATCTCACGTTAGTCGCTATAATTTGCCCCGATTTGAGACATCTGACAATTTGACAGGATCGTCTTTTTTCATTTCCAGCAAAAGGAGATGGAGCTGAGTGTTTATGAAAACAGACTGCAATATGAGCAGCAACTAAATGACCCGGCTCTCTCTTAGTCTGAGCAGGAATTCTATGGCTTTCCTGCATTGAACCCAACATGAATCTTTTTTTTTATTCAGCTGGAGCTTGTAGAGACATTTATTTAAGATAACATCCTATTGTTGGAGCTCTGTTAACAATCGTATGTCAGGTCATACAAACAGATCACAAGGAATAAACTGTTTTTCAGGAAAAAGATTGAAACATGTCTGGGCATCATTAGTATTTTCATGAGTTTTGTTGAACATTATCTGTGTCATACTACAGTATTACACGCCAGTATACTTGATGGTGACAGTATGTGTTTGTATGGTTCGCCATAATGGGCACTACAACGCACTACATGTTGACATCCTGTTGTATTATTCTGCTTATTCTCCTCCCAAAGCAAGTACTACATTTGTCCTTATACTAAAGAGAACTGCACTATTTGTCCAAATTAAGCTTGTTTGCTGTAACATATCAAGCATAGTTTTGGATCTTTGGGTCCTCTCTGTTTTCTTTGATTTTAGTATCAGCTGGAAACTACTGGGACACAGTGACTGAGGACTGACCTTGTGCACGACAATCATTCAAAGTTATTGAGCTGGGATGGCGATGACAATTGAGAAATGCTCAGTTACACCAGTGAGAATACATCATTGGCTAAAATTGTCTTGATATTGACCTCCTTGGAATGAATTGACTTATTTTTACAGTTACCAGAGAAGAAATTCAGGGAAGGTCTCGCAGCGAAGCAGCAGGTGTGTGCAGGTTATACTCTGGTAAGAATACTCAAATCGTTTTTCTTTTTTTTAAATGAGAATTTAACTTTTTTTTTATTATCTTATTTCCTAACAAATTTATTCAGTCATTTTGTTAAACCTTTATATACAGTTGTTTTTAAAGAGTTAAGTGAAAACAAGTTTATATTTGCAGCACCTTTCATGTACAAGATAATTCAATGTTTTACATTAAATACATTAAGCATTACAGATAGAAGCTTAAAAGACAATAACAAATAAATGTTGTCTTTTAACTCTGCTAGTGGGCTCTGGTGTTGAGTAAGTATAAATTTAGCTGTGACGTCAAGCTACAACCTTGAGTTTACAATCTATTATCAGTTTAAAAACAGTATGGGTGCAGGAGTGTGGTATTACAACAGGTAAAGTTCACCTAAAAGACAAGAAACACCTCATGAAGTTGGAACAGTATTAACTGTCCTGTGTGGATATTGCTTGCAACATCCCCATTGGGTCAGTACTGAGCCCCAAACCATTTTTACTATATACACATATATATATATATATATATATATATATATATATATATATATATATATATATATATATATATATATATATATATATATATATATATATATATCAAATGACACAAATGTTTTTCATTTTGCTCAGATGGGAGGATTTGCAGAAGATAAAATAAATTGGAACTATCAAAAAGCATTTCAGCTGAGAAAAACAATACATTCTGAACCACAAATCACTCCATATTCTATATTGTTAACTGATTTTACCTAAATTTGTGTGCGGAGGTTAGGTATGATACTGTTCACTACAATCATTATCAAAACTATACTAAATGATGAAGTTAGTTACATAAAATTACTACAATTTACATTTTTCGGTCTCTATTTTCAAACTGTAAAATTAAAGTACTGTGAGTGATAAATGAATAACTTCCTGGAAATATTATAAATATTGTGTTTAATAAAAAGAGATTATAAATTAAATAATTAATAATTAATCAAATAAAATAGTTTTACAGTGCAATCTTTCTTTCCTACACTATGTGGAATGAGATATGGGACAGATTGTGTGTAGAGTTCAAGCAATGTCCAATCACAACAGAGTTTTAAAAAAAAAAAAAAAAAAACGTTACAAAAATGTGGTTTTCATTACATACAAAGAGGAAGAAAAAGGACAGTGACACAGGCTCTTTCACAGTCATTATTCCATTACTTTTTAACTTATTTTCAAGTATTTCACTTTTCTACTTTATCTATTTTTTTTACAGTGTAGTTTTGTCATATTTAAAACATAAAACACTGTGACCAAGTTCTTCTGACAATTACTTGTTTAAAAAAAAGTTTAAAAAGTTTATAATGATTGCCATCAAATTAAGTTTCAGGAAAAGGCCCCAAATATTCACCCTATTAGTGATTGTTTTTTTAAGGGTAAATCATTAGCTGACAGTTTGTTGGTGTTGTAAGCTCATTGTTTTTAATGAGATGGTTTCACTATTTGAAAGCTGGTATGTCAACAAGCATGGTATTTGCAGAATGGTGGAGAGACAAGGCAGTCTGGAATTGTCTCTCAGGTTCATCATAAATTTTAAACAGCTTAACAAAAATAACTATAGACTGCTTCCAAAATCTGCGTGTAGGATTTCCGTTAATTAACAACTGAGTTTCAGGCTTGCCGTGAAAGATTTTACTTTTGCTGTTTTGCCTGTCTGTTTGGATCCCTGATAAATTCTTATCAGACAGGTTTGATAGTTGAAAACTATTTAGGCAAGTTATTCCACAGTTTGTAAGCAGAATGAGGACAAAGGAGGATCTTTCTGTAGATTAAACAAGGGAAATGGTACAGGACGTTTAAAAGAAATAAAAACAATGGACATTTTATAAAAACTTAAGCAATCATTAACGGGTTAGTTCAGAAAAAAATCATGATGTCTTCATCTCGCAAATACATGGTAAGATAGCAGCTGTTAAAAAAGCCCCCTGTGATCAGCAAGCGAGCATTTAGGTATCTCTGAAATCCAAAGAACATCTCTATGCATGATACTTCAGAGATTTATGTGCTAAAGCTGTACTTCTGCCTATTTTAATCAAAACCCAAGCTCAGAAATACACAAAGCCTCATTTTGAGAGTTTTATTTGCTGATGGAAGCCAAGCCACACTGGATGGGTGGAGTGTTGGATGATAGTTGGATGGCCACGTTGTCCCAGCAAGGTTGCAACATTAGCAAGGTAGGGGTGGGATGAATTTTTGTGCTGGAATAATGAGGAGTGAAATGATAGGTCCATTTAAAGTGCCTCTGGGTGTCAAAATGACCTCTACAGAATATGTACAATTTCTACCTGACCACTTTCTGCTGTGGTATGAAAGGAGGACCCATGCTTTCTGCAGTAAAATCAGCATTTGCAGTCCCTGCAACACGACTCACCATGCCCTGCTGCAAAAAAATACCACTGTACCAAAAACTTATGGTGTGACATCATTCCCTGACCTCAATCCCAATGAAAACTCATGGAGTATGCTTAAAACAAAGATGTGTGAGTGCAGTATACCTACAGCAACGTTGGGATGCAACTCTGGTATCATCCTCTAAGTTACAGGCAGAAACGCTCTGTGAACTTTAAAGTTAGGAGAGATGAGAGAGCAGTTAAGATAATATTACACAAGGCTCTTTGACTTTTAGATGTGTAAATTCATTTTGTTTAGTCTCTGCTTATAAGCAAACATTTTTTTGAAAAAAATCTTCTATTGGATATCACCCAGTTCCACTTTGAAGGAGACATTTTTTGATGCTTAATAAGGAAATAAATAAGAAAGGCCTTCCCTGCATGCTGTCAGCAGAGACAGTGGTATAGACTATAAATATAGCAGTGTAGTGAATTGCTATAAATGCACCGTGGATTTACAACAGCATATTACTGTATTTCAGTGTAATTGTAAACTACAGTTAGACATTCGTCACATGCATGTAAATTAACAGTTAATGCAGCAGTTAACCGGTAAGAGTAAATAACTGTAATTTATCAGAATAAAACTGTTTTTTCTTTGAAGCAGTTCCTCGCAAACACACAGCTGCACAATCCTATCCAGAGGAGGGGGAAGGACGGATAACAAAGCCTTACTTGTTTGTGTACTGTCATTTGCAGCTGTGGGTTTCAGAAGTTCTCCTTTATAATAATGACTCTACAGACAGTGGCAAAAATGCTGTATGTATGTTTGGACAGAGTTGCTCTTTGTTTGATGATCCATGGCTCTTTTTTTTTTTTTTTTTATTATTCTTTAACTTCATGTAATATGAGAGAAGCATAACAAAGCGTGTTGTGAGGCTGATAATGACCCCTGTGTTAGCACCAGTGAGAAAATATTAAAGGATGTGCCGTTTTTAATAAAAGTGATATAGGTCCTTCTCTACAGGAGACAAACCTATTTCACCCCTGACTCAATGCAATGCTATTTTAATATGTAATGAACATAAAAATAAAAAAAAATTGTCACTAACTGATAGTGTCAGATTTTAATATATGTTTGGCCGAATAAGCGATCGCTGGAGTATCATTTTACTTTTTACTTAATGGTACGACAGTGTAATGCACAAACAGATCAGCGCTGAAAGAATTATGTTTGGAGCTGGGTCATCAAGTATACGTGATGCTTTGTCATTTTCTCAAGTGCACACAACTGTATAATTTTACATTTGGCCATAAAACTGAGACAAGATGCCATATATCTTAGAAAAGAAACACAATAAATGATGCAGTTTATGATTTCATTGGAATCCCCCCAGATATACACATAAGGAAATAAGTGAACTGTCTTTAACAGAGAGATAAAATATGTTGACATTTTGTTTTATTTCTCCTACATAATATCTGTTTTTTTTTCCAACAATGGTTTAATTACAGCAATCACTGTGGAGGAATCTTGTTTCTGAGAATCACCGATGTTGACACTTTTGGTTTCTAACTAAGTGCTTGATGTTGAATCTTCCACGATTTTGATCTCTAATTTAGTACTGAAGAGACCAGATTTTAATGTTCACAGCGGCGTGTGGGTTCGCTCCACTGGCCTGCTGACAGGGGCTGGGGACTCTGCAGCTGGGCTGTTGCTTTTCCACATTTCTCCGCAGGACTCCTCTTTATTAAATGCAACTTTGGAGGAGACAAAGAAGCCAAAATTACAAGTTCTTTTCATAAAGAGAAAAGAAGATTCTGGTTCCTTTTTTACAAACAAGAATATGTGATTTAACAAAAGCAAATTAAAGGGGCATTGTGTCAGAATTACTCCCCTCTAATGGTGAATTTTTGTATTGCATTCAAGTGAATGTGATACACCTTTTCAAACACCTAGTGCAACAATGGTAGCTGCCGTGTCTGAAAAAGCCTCGACAACACTGATGAATGTCATCTGATACTTAAAGGAGTGTTCCTTCATGTGAAAAGGTTTGTGATTTTATAAATATTGCAAACTGCATTGCATCATTAGTCTGGTTACAGCCAGTTTTCCTCTAACTGAACTGTATGCTTACATGGTTTCAGTAGCTTTCATAGTTGCGTTAAAGCCAGACTAAAAGTGCGAAGGCTTTATAAGCTGTCATACCATTACAAAAAAACAGTACTTATTTTAAAAGCCACAGAAACTACATAAACATACACTTCTGTAACAATGAGGGCTTAGCAGGAGATGCTATGTTGTACAGTTGACTTGTTGAGAAGAAAGTTGGCAAATTCAGCACCTTTTTTAAAAATCTTTTTCCTTCTCATACTTCTCTGGCATCTCTATCATTGTGCACTGGCTGACAGGGAAAACATGTTCTTTAAACGTTGGGGATATTTGTCCTTTACTGGCAGCTACAGTTTCAAGATGGCAGACTGTCATGGAGCTTTTCCCTATTGGCTTCCCTGCTGTAAATATAAATGAATCTAAAATTCTTCACATATGAGAATGTGTCAGATAAGCAGTGGTCATAATAAACCAAGGATAATGCTTAAACAAATACAGACATGAATTTTAGCTAGTTACACACTGTCATTTTAAGTTCTGGTAGAGGTCCGCATATGTTATTGCCCAACTATATAAAAAAATGGAAATAAAAAATAAATAATCTCTTGGTTCATTTTTCCCCTTTCCATCCTCAGTAAAGGATCACAACTCCATGTATAGTTTATATAACAGTACATGCTCCACATCAGTGTAAGTACTTGTACGGCCCTCTTTAAAAGGTACAATAAATGAGGATTGAAATCTTTCCTTCCCACCCTTAATGTCCTTTCTGGCAAATATAGTTTGTGCTCCTAACTTCAGGAGCTTTGTTCTGTCTGCTCAGTGCAGGTTATTTTTATGAACTATGTCAGGCATAATATTACATAAGCCAATAAAGCATCATGCATAATGTAAACTCAAACAGGGTATGGCCTCATCTTTACATGTTTACACTGTAATGTTTGTTTGTTTTGTTTTTTTTTTATTTAAATACCAAATCAAGAATACTTTAGGTTCCTTGTGTTTATGTAGAGTTTTAAACCAATTCTGTAAGGGCTGCAATGCTAAATCCACTGTAAATCCATGACTGCAATTTAGATGCACCAAAGAGACCGCTTTTCAGGATTTGTTTGTGATAAAGCAGAATTTTTTAAGAGAACACAGAGGAAAACTCAGCTGAATACTAATACAAAGATTGAGCCTACATTGTTGTTGGCTAATGCATTTGCAGACACCTGTGCAAAAGAAACACAGGCCCTTTGAGTTTGTTTCATTTTGAGAAACAATAAAATTACGCAATTCATTCTTGCAGCAATAAATTAGACAAAAAACTACACAATGAAAAAAAATCCACACAGAACATGTAGGAGAAGTTTTTTAACAGACTTTACAGAGGCGGGTTTGGGTCTGGAGAATGGGCTTGAGTGTGCCAACAGAAGGGAACCACTGCTGGCCCTTGAGCAAAACCCTTAAACCCTCCCAGCTGCTACTCGGATGCTAAAACATGGTAGCCCACTGCTCTCTACATGTAGAGATGTTTCACATGCTGAATTTTCCAACTGGGAACAATAAAGTAATCATTACAAATATTGTTGTTTCCCTCATCATGCCAATTTTTTTTATTACAAAGGCTCCCACTTCAAGTAGAGAGCTGTTGTAGACTCTATATGGGACCAGATATACTAAGATCCCTATTTCTGAGTAGTTACTTGCATGTGCATTGATGAATTTTGCACGTGGGGCTGAACCACGGTTCGTGGGTGATTGCGAAAATGGGTGACAGGTGTTTGGGACTCCCTATTTAAACGAGGGTTTTGTGCATATTGTGATTTGCAGCATGCCGAGTTTGGAGGAAAAAGCATGGCCGACAGAAATAGAATCTGAATGCCACTTAACACTATATGGAAGCAAATTTATGAAAAAAAAAAAAAACAAAAAAAAAAAAACGATGCAAGCAGGGGATTAAATAAAAAGACGGTATTAAACAGAAGGTGATCTGGAGAAAAAATTGCAAATAATAAGATGTCTGCAAATCCAACAGGTGGGTGCTAAGGGTGTATGTACTGTCACCTTGAAAATAGAAAGAAAACATGAATGAATATGACTTAAGATGCGTTTCCATCACATTTTTTTTTGCAAAATAAGACATTTTTTAAAGTTTCAACAAACAGCAATTGTATTTGTGGGTGTTTCATTGAACAGATTCCTCATAAAATCTCGTCTGAGTGATGAGATTTTGCAAGAATTGCGGCGTATACAAGGTAGCCACGTAGCATTATTTGGAGGTTTTCTACTGCAAAGAATTTGCTCAGGATTTTCAAAGCTTTTCCTTCATTTTCTTTCTAAAGATCTAAAATTTGCAATTGTTTGTTCCACACCGTGCAATCTTTGCTGGAAATTAACCGGTCACGACCCCCTACGTCACGTCCGGGGACACATACAGTAAATGCGAAAAAGAGTTTCCATTACAGTTTTGTTATATATTTCCATATGGAAACGACTGAAAAGTCTCCTCATGAGAGCGTACTAACTTTTTATTGATATTTGAGACTTCTTTTTTTTAAATGTGTGTTTCCATTAGCGTTTTTTTTTTGTTTGTTTTTTTGCCATATTTAGTTTTTGCGCAATTCCAAGTGTAATGGAAACACACCTATAGTCTCTTGTTTCTAATGTAGGCCTCATTTATTTTTACTCCAGATTTTTTAGAAATTGACACAAGCCAACAGTCTAAAAGCTCACCAACTTGGAGAACAGAAGACAGTTTTTTTTTTCAAAATAAAAGAATGATGCACTGAACCAAGAACTTTTACACATGGGTGTGATTATTAGCTCCTACTCAAAGAAATCCAGCTACTAATAAGGAAAAAATAATTTGGCCTTACTCAAAGACTGCTTGGAAACCTAATAACCGTGACCATCCGGCGACACATGGCATTTGGGAGTTGGACGGCACATCTGAAAAACAGGTTTTGAGGATTTCAGCTGTGACATGCAATGAGAGTAAACTTCTCCAACAACAATCCTTTATTCAATCCCACATTTTCCACTATTGTTTCCCCCAAACACAGGAATTTGACCTCTGGATCCATGTAAGCAGTGAACATGTGCTAAAAGCAATTTGCAATTTAAGTAAAAATAAACCTGAGGTGGTAAGTAGCTGCAGGTGGAACACCCAGGGAGCACTGAAAACCAAGCAGGCCTGTGCTTTTTACCTTAATAAGTCACTTTGACAGATGTATGCAGAGGTGTAGGCTCACTACTTGAAAGGCCTGTTCTTTGAAAGAGTTTTTTTTTTTTTTTGTCCAGATAATTGTTGTATCTCTGTCAAGCCATTTTGAGAAGTAAAAACAAGTAACATCAGGTACAGACTTTCTCTACAGATGCTTTTCACACATGGGCTTGACGGTGAAAGATACTCTGCAGGAGATGGGTCAAACAAGACAGCTCTTCAGTAGAGTGCACTTTTCCTCCATTACAAAGAAAACGGCAAAACAAAACTCTCGAGAATTTGCTGCTGCATATATTTTATATAGATTTTACATATTTATCCAGTCATAATTAACAACATACTAATTTAATACTCAGTTTAAATCACAATTATATTCTGCTAAATGACAAATGTGTTCCTCTTTCTTATATCACAATGACAAGTTTCATTATGTGGTTGTCTATCAGTAAGCACAAATGAGGTAGGTTCAATACTTAGTCCTTTGCAATTAGTCCCTTTGACTGACTCGATGATTACAGGATTGTCTGACAAGTCAGGACTAGCCACCAGGCAAATTAAATGCTGTTGAATCTTTGGCAGTGACAGAAAAATCAGCTGTACAATACAAGATGGTAAGAGGCCGACCATCGTTTGCACATTATTTTCATGTTTTGACGTACAACTGGAAGCTTGAATTTTGTATCCTTTTGCAAAGTCAGTATAAATATAGCAGATCATTATAACTAAAAGTGATATACTGTTAGCTTGCAAAAATAAAGCCTGTCGGTGTAGCTGTGAAAATGGAAAAAACCATTGCTGTGTGTTGCATTAATTTAGTAGGACAATAAAAAATACTTTTACATTTGACAATTAATGGTTTAAGGAGAATCATTTGGCTACTTTTTTTGTTGTTTTTTTCAGGAGCTGAGGGCAACAATTTCCATCTGAATTCAACAAGATTCATCCTCCCGTTACTTACACAGAGCTGAATGATGCAGCCATTTCTGTGTAGGTGCCGTTCACAGATGTGATGCTCTCTCTGGATAATCAACAAAGCAGCATAAACATATAGCTTTAACTTTTCATCAAATGTCACAGAGATTCACTGCAACAAAATCAAAAAGCAAAATTTTAAAAGAACAGATTTCTGTGGGGGAAGTGTGCAGGACTGCATGCTTATGTGTGTTTTTAAAAGTTGTATTTCATGCAGCATGACTCCTTCATAAATCGCATCATTCATAAGTCACAAACCCCAGGTTTTTAGATTAATTTATGCTCCGTAAGATGCTGCTGGTTTCAGGACTAAAACTTGAACAAAATGACAGAAAACGGGACTATTTTAACAACTTCTAGTTTATCATTTATATTTCAGGATATTCTCATTTGTCATTAACCCTTTATGGGGCAAGTGACCATTTCTGATCACCTTGTTTTCTTTCATATTCAGCATGAAACAATTTATTTTGTTAATGTAACAGCAGAATGGAGGTTTTGGTACATACCAGAAGGACAATTTTAGGTTGAAATTTCTAATTTCAAGTTATTCCTATGAGTTCCCTATAAAGGGTTAAGGTGAAGAATTCCTTCAACAATAGGAGGAGGGTACATGAAAAACAATTTTCTGAACTTAAAGGTTTACAAGCTACTTAGAGGGATGGAATGAAAATGTTAGTGCTTGCTTAATCTGAACATTATCAAGGGAGTAACTGTTTTGAAGGTTTAGAGCACAGATGGCAAACATGCAGCCCCCTTTGAATTATAACCTTGTCGTCGGGACAACCAGACCCTGGAGAGAAGATGAAAGGAGTTTAACATTTTTATAGAGGGGCAGAAATACGGAGGTGCATGAAGAAGCTTTGCACTTTTAGATTTTTCACTTAATGATCCACATGTTGACAGGTCTCATGTCTGAAACACTGTGATTCATGGGAGCTCTATGTTGTCTGGGATACACAATGAGTTTTTAATTATGATATTGTTTACTGGCAATGGTGTTAATACAATGTTGTCCACTTTTATTAGCCTAGAGTTTGCAAATCATTCTAAACAGCAACAATACTCTAAATTAATGTGCATTGTTTTAGTTGCCATATTAAGTCCCCCCCCCTTTTTTTTTATTCCTTTTCCTGTGAAAACAAAGAAAAACGGATGAAAAGTTATCAACCGTGTTGCTTTTTTGGCCTTGAAAATTTACTGCTGGGTGGATATGAAATCAAGCCTATGCCATTCCCCCCATACCACTGCCTTTTAAGGACCTTTTCAACTGCAGCTCTATACTCATTATAACATACAATGTTTCAGTTATTAAAACACCACATTAATGTCACATATCTGTATGCATCCATGTACTAAGGAAGAAAGAGACAAAAAAACAATAGTACTAAAAATTTATTTTGATAGCTTAGATTGATTTATAAGTTAAGATCTTGAAAAATGGACAAACCACACAGTCTAAGGCAATTAAATGCAGTGTGACCAAATCAGATCAGATGTACAATACATAATCAACAATTTATGAAAAATCGGCAGCTTAATTTAGACAGCAACTGTAATGTTGCATTAAAAACTTCCACATTAGACTGCACAGTGTAGCAAGAGATATTTTCTTCCTTATGTCAAATCTGTTTTCCTTTGTGTCATGTTAACACGACAATTCAAATGAGACTTGTAACTGTGCTACAGTCTTTATTCTTTTAACTATAGATGGTGGTGGTTGAAAATATCACTTTTCAACATGTTTAAGTATATAGATAAAGAACTTTTACTGGCCTCTTACTTGTGGAATTTATGCTGCACACAGAAGAACATCTATAGTTAACTAAAGAAATGCATCTTTCAGTCTTGAAAGGCTTTGCATCTCCCTGCCAGTTCCTTGTTTTCTGTCCGTGAGGGGAAAGACTGCAAATGCAATAAATAAATGTTGGCTTGTGTATAATTTTTGCTTGTCCAGATTGTGCAGGCACTGTGAGAACGTGCTTAGGGGCTGTACTTGATAATACACGAAAAAATCATGGTGTTAAAAGAAAAAAAAAAAGTTCATTTATGCAATTAATGGAAGAATCTATTTAATGTCAATGTGACTGCATAGAGTCAAGACTTGTTCTAAGTAATATGTAAATATTACAATATTTAGGTTTTCATGCTTCCATGGCCAGATGAAACAAGTACAAACCAGTAAAGCAAACAATGGTATAACATTAAAGTCAAACAGGAGACATTTTCAGCCCTTGTCTACACAGCTTGATGCTACTGGATGCTAATGTTGTCCACATTTCTCAGAGATGCATCACGATTTGACAGAACAGCAGAATTTGCAGCAGCATGAATGAGAGTTTGCTGATAAATCTAAAAGTGCTGCACAAAGTGAATTCTTTACCACAGCCTGTTCAAAAACTGGACCATGAGGTGAAGTTGGTTGAAATAAAAAACAGTTTTTGTGTTCTGGGTATCTTTCTCATTTTCTCATTTTCACATTGCAGCATTTGATAACTTGTTTAATGTTGAGAGATCAAACTGGTTTCAGTAAATGTGACATGACTACACATGAAACATACCCAATAAGCTTATTGTAACATAATTTTGTAAAGTAGGATATAATTTCATGTTCAAAGATACTTTGGTTGGTGTAAAAGTCTGCGCTTTAGTTTAGTTGTATCATTGTTTGACCTTCATGGGCAATA
This sequence comes from Telmatherina bonti, assembly GCF_933228915.1. Classification (NCBI taxonomy): domain Eukaryota; kingdom Metazoa; phylum Chordata; class Actinopteri; order Atheriniformes; family Telmatherinidae; genus Telmatherina; species Telmatherina bonti. Next base: position 26,495,405 of record NC_136612.1, read on the forward strand.
GTTACCGGCTGCAGTGTTACAGTCTTTCAGTAGTTCAAATGGCCAGTGGGGAATAGACCAATCTTTTACCCTTTTTATATGCCACAGTACAACATGTCACTTCCATGGGAGTCTAGCAAGGGAAAAGGTTAGATTGTTGTGCTTCCGGCTGGGCAACGATATGACAGGACTGTAATAAAGTGCAGCAAGTTAACGTGGCTTTGTGTTGTGTTTGGTGTTCAAGCTACGAATACTTCACTCATCAAAATGTGGCTGTAAACGAGGTAGCGTTTAAATCCCTGGTCTCATTAGGTCTCAGATTGCACTGTGAGGCAAAAGGGGCTTGATGAGAACAAGCTAAATGTGATTTGTGGCCTTGATCAGTGAAGCAGACAACTTTGCTCAATTAAATATTTCACTTTGACACGTATCAACAAAATGTAATCCTTGGGACCGCAGGCCATCAAGCATTGTCCTGTCAATGGGAAATCTGGACATTGTAGCTTTCTTATTATCACTGCACTTGATGCTGGCTGAATGTCTTTCAGCAGAATAGTTTTCCTGTGACTCGCTGTTTGCTGCTAACGCTGTGCGTGCAGATGTGCACTCCTCCACACTGTCAAAACCCCTTGAATACTATCTAGACACAACACTTTGTTGTCTCTTAACATTTTCTATACTTCAGTTCAACATGAGAACATGAAAGTAAAAATCTATAGAACTCTGCAAAAGATCATTTAGTCTTTCAACACGTCATAAGCTGTATCAATTCAGCGTTAAACTCAAGTTCATAAGAAAGAAAATACAAACATATATTAAGAAGTCATAATGTCAAATATCTTACAATAAAAAAAAAAAAAATCTCTCCTTCCTTAGAACCCTTTATTTTAGCCCTGCAAATTGATTGCAAATACTGTCAAATTGCTTTAGCCAATTAACATTGCAAAGGGACTGTATTTTAGTGATCTTACTGGTTACCTGTACAAGGTGCTCACCTGCCATTGAGGAAAACTTAAGGTGCAACATTGTGATCAAAGATATTAAATGCCATGAGAAGCCACATAGCAGCAGAGATCCCAGTAGTTTCAGAGCACCCTCTGATCTGTATTCCTCACATGCAAGATGATCATGTTTGAATCATTTACTGTTGAAATATTCCTACATTAATGTCAGGCTCTGTATGAAACTGGGAAAAGGGAGTGGGAAAGATGGCTTTACTTTGCAACAATTTGTCCATTAAGTAAATATAATCTAAAAATGTCCTAAAATCATCATTTTCAGGTCAAATGTGGACACAATGGAAAATGTTTGGAATGCGTATAACATGGGATGATGATACATTGTGTTTGTAAGCAGATCTTCGAATTTGTATGCTGTTTTGACACTTTTTGACACATTAATATGCTTCTATTATGCATTATATACTTTTTTAAAGAGAGGACAAGTTGTCGTCTTCCTGTTATCGCACTGAAACAAAATAGCAGCTGCGTCAAGAAGAGCTTTCAAGAAGCAAAATCTGGTGAAAGAATACTGTCAATCAAAGTTTTTTGCAGTATTCAGTATATATGTGTGTGACTTGGTGTGTATAAGGGTAAATATATGACGTTGTAAAACCGAGGTCTAGCAGTCAGCTTATGGTGGTGCAACAGAAAATTTAGTGTGTGCCACTCCAAATTAATTTCATTACGCATGTCGCTGTCAATTAAATGTGAAATCCAGAAGTCAGCTTGATTTAAAAATGTGGACATGTTGCATTAGTTTTTTTGTTTTTTGTTTTTTTTTTCCACGGGCTCCTTGAAAAGCTGCTTTTTTTTTTTTCTGTCGTGCAAATGGCTGTGAATGAGTTCTTCATTAACATTGCGCATTACAACCAGTGCTCTTAAGGTGGTGCAGTACATTGACTCGCATTATTTGCTCTTTGTCGGCTGAGACTTCATTAAAAAACCTAATTACAGATTTTAATTAGAATCTGTTCATTGTAATTTTGTATCATAAATGTAATAATCATATCCACTTATAACCCTCTGAGTTAGTGTTTCGTTGAAGTAGCAACAATCAGTATCTGAAATGTACTAAAGCAAAACTGTTGTTAGTTTTTATGAAACAATCTGGGACCTCAGATATATTGGGATTTTTACATGATTATGAAAACATAGCTAAACTCAATCGTAATGCTACAATATCGATGGCCTTGTAGCTTTCAATCGTAAATTTAATGTGCTGAAATCTTATTTGTTTTTTTTTCCTGCTGAAACATTTTCTGAATCGTTTTGCACCATTGTAAGGCTTGAATAAGCACATGCAGATGAATAATAAGCACTGAGGATGAATACTTGAGTGTGTAAGATTAATCAGCATGCTCAAGGCCACCGTTTTAGAGTGGCGCCAACCAAATCTGGTTAAGGGAATGGGTTTAGTCAGGGGAGTAAATGAATCCAAGAAGGTTGTAGAAGTTTACCAGAAGTCAGTCTGTGCAACACTGTGTCCACAGCTGGAACAAGTGAACTCCCATGTGAGACAGTCAGTGTCTGGCCGTAACTGCTAATTTCCCCTATCGTGGCACAACTGTGTCGGCCTCTAATGTGATGAAACCAGCCGAGTGCAGAGCAGCGTATCACACTGGCAGAGTGCCAGAGATAACACAGTGAGGCCAGAGGAGACACTTGCTCCTGTTGCAGAATCTCTCAAGAAAAAGTCAAACACACCCTGCATTTCAGCAGAGACAGTCCGTCATGCTGATAACAGCTGAGATTTTAGCACTGTTGCATATTTAAAGGCAGAATTGGAGAAGAAAGCAGCTGGAGCACGTGGAGGCCTGGGGTGAGAGGGCAACGGGCTGCCTGTGGGATGTCGGCATCCAGGTAGTTTCACCCTGAGGGCTACAAATAATCCAACAGGGCGTGTAAATTGTTGCTTTGTGCCAGCTTGGATCCCAGTGATTTGGTGTTACTGAGGTTCAATGATTCCCTCTCAAATACATAACTAAAATATTTTCAGGTTCGTGCAAAGTGAAATCAACATTTTTTGGTCATATTTCAGTTATCTCATTGGAAAACATGATGAGAATTTAGTCTAGTTACTGATGTATGTCATAAATCAAATTAGCAAAACATGAAGAATCATCTGGGGTTTTTTCTTAAGTGTAAAGGCCTTTACACACCAAGACAATGTGAATATTTCAGAGGCGAAATATCCACATTTTTGTCTATGCACCAGTGTGATGCAAAATTGTTGGGACCTTTTGAATAAATGATGAATATTGTAAAACAAACTTGGATTCCACATCGTGCAACGATATCATGCTGACACGGCAAAGGAAAAGAAAACAGAACGATCTGGTTACATTTTATTCTAGAGAGGAGAGGAGAGCTTGGGGAATTTAATTGTTCAGTCCAGGAGCTGAAGCTGTAACACAAACACTTCAGGACGTATTGTCAGGGACAGTTTGAGGATCTGCTTCAGCAGCTCCTAGCTTAAAGAAGCAGAAATAAAGATGCTCATTCATTGTAATACAAAGTTTGAATGAAGAGTCAATTAGTCAACTGTTTGTCTGTCAGTCAGGCAAATATTAAGAAAACTCAACATCAGTTCAAAGAAATAAGACTTGCAAAATCGCTGAACAGTATTTTGTCACTTATGTGAACGTTCCCATGGACTTGACAGTGAGTCAATGACAAATATTGCTGTTAAATCAACCAGACTAAATGTTCGAAGTGGATGTGTGAGGCCTTGGGTCATTTTTTTTCTTCCTTTTCTTTTTCCTTTTCAGCTTGTCCCGTCCATCTCCACTGCAAGCAGGAATTTGCTTTTCCAAGAGCATTACGGATATGAAGTGCCTCTTTATACGTTGATTTTCAAGTCATTTCTGGCAAATCCAGGAAAGTTTATTTTGTCCTTCTTCATTTGTTGTTTGTTTTTGCTCTTAAAACATCTTAGTCGTTCATTTTCTGCATATCTCTTCGCCACCCTGCAGGCTTCTGTAATGCTCTGCAAATAAATGCAACCCCCTTAATCCTGAATATTTCAATTAACGTTAGTTTTGAATATCAATGTGTTTCTGAGTTGCAAGGGGACCCCAAAAAGGTAAGATTTATTTGCCCATTAAGTATATACCCATACAATGAAAATGAATCTATTTTCAGACATAATTAATTCAAATACAGCTTCATACCCTATTAGCATAATTATTCAATTTCATCAGCATGCTCCGTGTGATAAGATATTGTTTAATGAATGTAAACAGAACATTGCTGCTGTTGTTTATTACTTGCAACACAGTAATATTGATTATACCAATTAAATGTTGACAGAGAGTGAAATATATTCCAACTGACTGGAGAGCATCATGTTATTTAATACACATCCATCAATGCCCGCAGAAAGAAAAAGAAAAACAAAGAAAAAAACCTGGCTGCTTCATGGATACAAAGTTTTACAGTACAGTTGCCAATTATGAGTGAAAATATGATAAATAGGGCAGCAGTACCGGCTGATGTGTGTCAGCCCATGATTATGAACATCAAGATGCAGTATGTGGTGAAAACATGAGGCTGTCCCTTCCAGAAAAATTGCACTATCATCAGCATCTGTCATTTCACCAAATGTGCTAAATGATACATTTGCTGAAGAGATAAAGTATAAGAATTATGTCAGTTGTCAGTTCATTGTAATTTGGACAGTGAAAAGAGGGGGGTTCATGGAGGTTGCTGAGCTGCATGTACAATTTTGAAAAAAAATTTGGTCTTTTCTTTATTAATAAAACTAATAAATGCATAAATAAAAATAATTTAAAATATTTATTCTTAATTATGACTTTGCCTGTCAGATCTGGCCTCTTTTTTTTTTTGTTTGTTTGTTTTTTTTACTTTAATTTTAGCTAGGTAAAAAAAAAAAAAAAAAAAAAAAAAAAGCATGTTTTGGGGCAACAAACCTCACCTCTAAACCTCATCCAAAGTATTTTGTTTGACCATATAACCATTCTCAAATAAAACTCGCTCCATAATCCCATCATATTAACCGAGTGCATGTTTAAAGTGCAAAAAAGTCAGAAGTGGGTTTTGTCACTCTGCCAACATTTGTAATTAAAAGCAAAGTTTGTTCGGACATAAAAGTCAGACAAAGATCTATTTAAACTGGGGATGTCAAAGTTAATAACACATTAAAGCAATCTTACTTCTATGTCATATAAAAAGGACCATTAATGGGAAAGAATGTATGATTAGATTCCTGATTCACAGTCCATTACAGATCATGATGGCAATGCTCCGCAGTGTTGTTTGCCATCAGTCATACAAATCAGGAAGATGAAATTGCTGCCAACGTTGAATCTATTCACTCCTTGAGCAGTACTGTACTTCTTATTTGAGCATAATTCACACAAGCTAAATGTGCATTATATCAACTTTGTGTACCCTGATAATACCCAACAGACGATGCTCTGTGTTGCTCAGTAAAGACACAACAATGTCAGCCTCCAGAAAATGAACAGGCTGCTATTCCAGATACCTGAGAATGAAACTTCATCAGTCAGGTCTTAATTTCAACCTCTGAGAAACTGAGCACAATGTCACAGTTATACCTGAAATGCGGCCAATATAGACATTAAAAGGCTGATAACAAGTAATTTAATCACCTCAGCCAGCATTTCTCAGCTGCAGCCTTTTCTTCTCCTTCTGCATCCGTCAGGCAATTACTCAGACACACACATCGCACGACAACCACTTCCTGGTGCGTTACCCAGAAACGGCCATCTTTAACTGTGCATTTACATTTTTTTTTTCCATTTGGGTAGAATAGAAATAAAAACTGAAGAAAAATACAGTGTGATAACCTGCACAACTGATTCTCTGTGCTTCAAAAATGTAATGACTTGATGACCTTCATTTTGTCACAAACCATCATCTTTTCTAAAACCAAACCAGGCAGTTTGTTGCCTAGAGAACCAAACAGCAACTTAGTAAAAACAGTAAAGACATACAAAAAGGAGGGGATGTAAGCTAAGACTGACAAAAAATGTGTCTAAAACTATTCATTGAACAAGGCAAGACAGAAATTTCTGTGTCCTGGTAAAAGTTTATACAGAGAAAAACAACAGTCTCCAGCCATTAACATGGACATTGCAGGATTATTCATCCGGAGCAAGTAACTAAATAGTAATGAAGGTAGTGAAGGTAACGCAAGACAGTCAGACTATAATCAAGCCATTTCACAACTTTATTATCTATGTGAAAGCCATTTTTGGCACTATGGACTGAAAAAATATCGATGAAGTTTTGTTTGGATAATGTCATGTAGTGAAGAATAATATTCCTGCAAATACACTGCTGTTCATGCCTTACAAGACAGGCATGCAAAATGTCAACATTTTATTATATTCAAGCTTTAGGGTATTACACACACACATATATACATATATATATATATATATATATATATATATATATATATATATATATATATATATATATATATATATATATATATATATATATATATATATATATATTTCATTGGGTAGACATGAGAGTTCACAACATTTTGCACTGCTTGCTGTAACCCAACAGATATGATATTCAACCAATCAGCACGGACTGCAAATGTCTCTCCTCTACCTTTGCAGTTCTTAATTAAACAATCAGTTTGCCTTGAAAAGAATGACTTACTGGTTTTTTGACCAAAAGCATGATTATGCAAGTGTGGTTTCAATCACTGTGTTCCCTCTTGCTTTGCTGATACTTCATTTGTATGCAGCCATTTTTGTTGCTTGCCCCTAGGAGAGCAGAGGTCCATATAATGGTTATTCCAAGAGCCCTGCTTTGAATATTTCAAAGAGATGCAACACAACTCAAAGAAAAATTCAGATCAGTACAGATGGATTAATCAATGCTTTGGTATTTCACAAAGGAAGCATGCATTAAGTTCAAAGCGAGGAACTTGTTAGGCAAATACACTTGGGGAATGCTGTAGTATCTCGAGCTTCTCTGGAGCTGCAGTCTATGCTTTAGGTATTGACATTTTTTCAGATTTTTCTGCATGGTTCTGTGTGAGTTTAATCTAAGAAAGGAGTTATAACAGAAAGACAGTTGATGCATTAGTTTGTCTCTGCTCTGTATTGTGCATTTCTACATACAAAGCAGAGAGTCAAGTGCTAAAACACAGAATCAAATAGGAACATGCATCTTTTCTTGTACCATCCTCAGAGAGTCACCTCTCAACACTTCACTGAGACCTTGCGCTTAATTATGCTTTAATATATTGTCAGAGGAATTGTCTCTAAAGAGTGTGATCCAGCTTTTCCTGGTTGCCGCTGTGAGATAACATCTTTTAATTGCTCTCATACAAACCTGATATCCAGTATGTGAATTCACTGATAAAATTTTTTCAGTAGGCTGAATACAAACAGAACAAAGTGTGTGAAGCAGTTTCAGTTAAAATGTGAACAGATTTTATTTGTTTCTTTCATTATAATAGATAATATAAGATGTTGTGTTGGAACAAATTGGATCAATAGTTTTGAAAAATGCTGCTAGCTTCTACTTTTGATTGATGTAAAATTATTTCATCCAGTGTAGTTTTATGAATGACTCAGGAAGATATCATAGAGATGTATTTGAGTCGATCTCTTCATCTCATTGATCTGCTTTTCTCTGCTGACATTTCATTCTTAGCAGGCTTAACTCTCAGGCTCAGAAAGAGTAAATGGTTCTTCGGTGAACTTATCGTTGCCGCAGCTATTTTAACTCACTTTCAGACGAATATGTTGGATTACTTCTGGTTTGATAGACAGCAGTAATTTTAGAAATTCACTTCAGTGTGATTATACTGACTCTTTAAATATGAGTTCATGAGAGCAGCTGCAGAATTTAATTCCTGTTTCTGTTTAACATTTATTTAGATTTTCTTTTTCTTGTCATAAAAAAAGAAGGAATTTAGTTTGTCTTTTAAATAAAAGTGAAAGGGTTTTCAAAAAATAAAACATTTGCTTTAAAAAAAAAAAAAGGCTTTATTAATTTAATTTTTACACTTTCATTTGGATATCTCTCTCCATGTTCCCAATCTGTTCTTATAGTCAGGCTATTCTACAGTCATCTCTGATCAATAAATCCCTCTGTAGAGAAAAGAAAAGATTCATTTCCAGATTAAGTGCCAAATGTGCATACTGAAGTTAAACCAAAGGATGTAAAAGCTTAGGAAGCCATGCAAGAAGCTTATAAACAAGATCGTAGTGTACCTATGGCGCAGACTCCGCTTTAGTACTCCAGCCACGTCATACTGGAGCACAACAAGGATGCCGAGCCTGAATGCTTAATTTGTGGCTAGTGGGATGCTTTATCCAGAGATATAAACAAGTGCAGGCCCTATTGCATGCGCCGTCACGTGAGGCAAGCACGGACTGAATTGTTAAACAGTGTATGGAGCCTCCTTGTTAACCCCCAGAGCCAGATTCCAAGCATTCATTTAAGAGAGACTCTAGACTTTGAAAATGCGGTTGTGCATAGCAATTGCAATCATAACTCCAAGGATTTAGCATAGCTGCATGTGAACTTTTGTATTACCTTTGACTCTTTGGCAACACAGCAACAATTCTCAATTAACTCAAAGTAACAAGTTGAAAAAAAACAAAGGACTGCAAATTAAAATAACACGATTTTAATATGAGTATCCAGTAAAAATGAAAATGTAATATTCTGAGAAACATCTCTGCTTGAGAATTTATTTGTTGTTGTGACAAGACTGCTGGAAATGTCAGTGGAACACTGTCACCAAGTCTTTCAAGTGCACATTTCTTCAAACCAACAAATCAGTTTATTATTAAACAGGTCTTTGGTGGATGCAAATATAAATATAGTAGTATCCTCCTGGAGCCTTTTATCTTGAATCATTTAGTTATAATATTTCTGAACATCCTGTGAATATGTCTGTCTGAATGTTGTCTTGATCTCTTTTTGTGAACCATATTAACAATGTTGAACATTAAAGGCAGATTTAAAGGCTTTGAAAAACAACAATATTTTAGCGATGAAAAGAAAGCTTTGAGCATCCAGTGTAGGATATTTTAACTGCAATAAATATTATTTAGGTCATTGTTTATGTTTTTGGATGATTTGTATTGTTGATTTGACTTCTTTTGGAAATAGATTTTGCAATAACATCAGGTCGGAACCAAAGTGACGTTACTTGTTGCACAGTAACCTTTTGTGTTATGTGCACTTGCTCTCAAAGCACGAGGGAGAAGCATTTTGTCTGGATGGAAGATGGCGTATGGTGTCAGTATGAAGATTTTCCTTTCTTTTTTTTAACTACTTCATTTCTTGGTCATGTGCAGCCAGTGAGTGCTTATCTTTAATCGTCTACATTTATAGAGCAATTTGATACGTTAAGTGATGGGTTTTTTTTCTATATTTCTGTATGTTTGCCTGTGGGTTTGTTTATACCTGTTAAGGTGTATCTAAATAAATTCATCAGTGGATAAAGAACTATGGCTTGGTGTTTGTCCCGGAGGGAGTGACTGATGTAGGTGCATAGCACATTTTAGAATTTAAATTGGTTAATATGCTGTGTTTTTATTAGATGACGTGCGTTGTGCTGTTTTCCAGATGATGTTCGTCCCCCTTCTGCAAGTAGCGTCTTCTTTCATCCAATCAGTGGCCTACATAAGAGCCAAGGAGCTTTTGACACTTCTGTCACAACACTATGTTATTTGTGTGTCAGCCTTAGCACAGTTTGAATTGCCATGGTACTGTTAGGGCAGCCGTAGTTTCGGGTGTGCACCATGACTTTCTAAGTCAAATGTACACACATATGCACCAGTGCAAGTGCGAATGCAAAACAAAATTAAAAATGTATAGAAGTGGGAAAGACACTTTAACAACCACAAAAAGCAAGCCACTTAAGTGGTCACTGCTCGGGGAGCTCACATCTCACAAGTAAAATAACAGCTCTTGTAGAGAGTCAGTCTTAATGAAACATCCTAGCTCCGAAACACAATCACATTATTGGACAAATCATGAAAAACACAAATGGTGAATAGGATTAAGGTTAGTTGCATTTATTAGCCTACCCTAAGTTAGTAAAGGCCACTGTAGCCTGGACTGTGCTGTGAAACTGTTGCTTTCCACATGAGCCAAATTACTACTGACCATAATAACACACATCAAATGAGTGAATTTGTAAATCTACTCATTAAAGTTCCACAGAAAGAATTGAAGCAAAATTATCTCGAATAGAAAAGAAATAATGAAATTTTATGTGATGATACACATATGTATATATATATACACACACATACACACATACACACACGCACACATACATACATATATATATATATATATATATATATATATATATATATATATATATATATATATATATATATATATATACATATATATATATATATACATATATATATACACAACTCACAAAAAGTTAGGGATGTTCAGCTTTTGGGTGAAATTTCACAACAAGCCTAAAATGCATTCAAACCTGTACAGGTGAACTTAATGTGATCTTCTCTAAGCTTTTAAATGCACATGTCCAACTGTTAAATGTTTCAATAAATTTTGCACAAGTTGCTGTTCTCTAACAAGGAGCTTAATGGCAAAAATCACGGCAGGTGTGTGATCCTTGAATTGACCAATAAATGTCCTGGTTCAATTAGAGCTGGTGTTTAAACAGTTGTCCTCATCATGCTGTTCACATTTTGACATCATGAGACCAAGACGACACCTAACAATGGAACAACAGTCCCTTGCCATTGCGATGCTTCAAACAGGACGTTCTCAGACAGAAGTGGCCACTGAGCTTGGAGTGTCACAGAGTGTCATCAGCAGGTTGCAACAGAGATATGGAGAGACTGGAAGAGTCACAGAAAGACCTAGAAGTGGACGTCCTTTGGCCACATCCCATGCTGATGACCGCTACATTGTGAACACTGCCCTGAGAAACTGGATGATGAATGCCACTCAACTCCAGGCACGTTTAAGAGAGGTGAGAGGCACCCAAGTGTCACGTCAGACCATTCGAAACCGTTTCCATCAGCGTGGTCTGCGTGCTAGACGACCTGCACGGGTACCTGACCACACCACCAGGCACAGGCATCATCGTCTTGCATGGGCCAGGGAGCATTTACGCTGGACGAGGAACCAGTGGGCCTCAGTGCTGTTCTCTGATGAAAGTCGATTCACACTGAGCAGAAATGATGGCCGGCAACGATGTTGGAGACGTCAGGGAGAGCGCTATGCATCAGCCACTGTTGTCACCAGGCCAGCTTTTGGTGGTGGCGGTGTTACAGTGTGGGCAGGGGTGTCCACTTGGTACAGAACTGCCCTACACTTTGTGAATGGTACAGTGACAAGCCCATACTACCTGAATAACATCATTAATCCAGTGATTGTGTCCCTACATGAACAGCACAGGCCTAATTTCATCTTCATGGACGACAATGCTCCTGCTCATCGAGGCCGCATCATCAGGGAACGGCTGTTGGAGACTGGTGTACCTCAAATGGAACGGCCTGCACTCTCTCCAGACCTGAATCCCATTGAAAACCTGTGGGATCAGCTGAGCCGTCGTGTAGAGGCTCGAGACCCTGCACCCCAGAACCTCAATGACCTGAGGGCTGCCCTTCAAGAAGAGTAGGATGCCATGCCTCAGCAGGCAATAAGTTGCCTTGTGAACAACATGAGACGTCGTTGTCAAGCTGTAATTGATGCTCAAGGGCACATGACGAGATATTGAGACGTTCAAATGTTTTGTTGTGGTGTAACTACCATTGTTGTTACCTTTTGTGTTGAATGAATTTTTTGAGATGAGGAAATCAGTAGTGCATCCTTCTACTTAAATGTCTTACTTTTATGATATTATATCACTGGAGCATGAACATATTGCATCTTCCATAAATTTCACCTGAAAGCCAAATATCCCTAACTTTTTGTGAGTAGTGTATATGTATATATATATATATATATATATATATATATATATATATATATATATATATATATATATATATATATATATATATATATGTCCAAAGCAACAACTCTGCAAACCATATGGGCATAAGTCCAGATGTGGAAGATCCCCATATGGAAAACACAAGAGCTAAAAAGTAAAAACAAGCTTTAAAATAAACATAAAAACACAAAGAAAAATCAAGAGCAATAAAACTAATTGAAGCAATAAAACAAACAAATATTTAAATAAATATAGATTAATTCAGCTGTAAGCTAAGCTAAGTTATGCTAAAAACTTGGTCTTGAGCTTCTTTTTAAATGACAACAGTCTCTGATGCCCGTAAGTTGTAACAATGGCGTCATCATTAATGAAAAAAATAATTCACCACAGGGAAATTAGAAAATGCATGTAAAATATTAATTGTATAATGTGTGCCCTCCACCCATATAAGAATTTAAGAGGGGGGCTGACATGCAGATTTAATTGAGCTCATAGGGGGAGCTCAACCAAGTCATCCAAAGAAATACTGTAAGGCTTGTTTTAAGTCAACATGGGGATTGCATCCATCACACACAACACTGCCAGTCCTTTAGTTACTCCATCACTCTCTAACAATTTCAGAGTGAAAAAGGTCTCCAGTTAAAACAACGCTAAATTATTCAGTCTGCATATTATATGAAGGTCTACACAGTTTTTGCATGTTGTTAAAAGAGTTCAGGAATTCAGTTTGGATCTTCTCCATTTGATTTTAATTGTATAAAACTGTAAGACAGAATAAAATGATTTAAAATGGAAACAATTCCCTGAAATAGGTGCCTCAGCAGCTCAGTGTTGGCTTATAAAAAAAATATTTTCCATTGCATTTGCTCGTTTTGTTTTAAAATTGATAAACATGCAGACACATAAGCATATACCAGGACAGCTGGCCAATCAGATGCTGTCAATCTGTTGATTTTTCTTTCAGGTAGAATATTTTCCAGACCACAGAATTAGATGAACATGGCTCAGAGGAAGCACAGTAGTACATCTCAGTGATATAACTGACATGTAAGTTGACTCGAACTATCAGAGTTAAACGCTCATCGGGAAACTTCATTGGTGTTCACGGCCCTTTTTAATGTATTTCAATCCAGTTAACAGTGTGTTGTATCTCTCTAAATATGGATTCACAAAACTTTGTCATCTGCAATGAAATAAAAATACAGTGTGCATGATAGTAAATTATCTGTGGCGCTATACACATGAAAAATGTCCTAAAATTTGAGAAGAGCAGAGACACTGGAAAGGATTTTCTTGCTAATCTGCATCAATTACCATTTACAAAAAAATCAATAAAATATTACTATAATATGTTATATAATTGTCAGCAGGACTGATCACCATGCATAATTCAGTTGCAAACAACATCTGGTAAAATCAGATGTTGCAGATCTTTGCCCTTCATTTCCATATTCAAGACCTCAAGAGTGATTCTGCAAGAGGTTGCATATTCCCGAGTGGGACTCCGAGGTTGGAACCATTGCAGTGGGGGTGCGTACGTAAAGTGGCTCTTAAGTGTAGTTGCAGAAGTGTTGATGGTGTCATATGTCATACTTACCGTTTAGTAGAAAAGCTTTATATCTTCTGCTTGACCAGGATTGTTTTAACACTTTTTTTTTTTTTTTTTACAAATGTTTGAGTTCGTAGAGGTTTGAATAAGGATCAATATATTTTTTTAAACAAACAAAAAAAATAGGAATAAAAGACAGATTTTTTTGCAAATATCAGTGCTATTGTGTTTTTTGTTTTGCCATCACGAGTGAGGGAAGGATGGAGCGCGAGATCAACAGACGGATCGGTGCGGCGTCTGCAGTAATGCGGACTCTGCGCCGGTCTGTCGTGGTGAAGAAGGAGCTGAGCCAGAAGGTGAAGCTCTCGATTTACCAGTCGATCTACGTTCCTACCCTCACCTATGGTCATGAGCTGTGGGTCGTGACCGAAAGAACGAGATCTCGTATACAGGCAGCTGAAATGGGTTTCCTCCGCAGGGTGGCCGGACTCTCCCTTAGAGATAGGGTGAGGAGCTCGGTCATCCGGGAGGGGCTCAGAGTAGAGCCGCTGCTCCTTCGCATCGAGAGGAACCAGTTGAGGTGGCTCGGGCATCTGGTCAGGATGCCTCCTGGACGCCTCCCTGGTGAGGTGTTCCAGGCACGTCCCTCTGGGAGGAGACCCCGGGGAAGACCCAGGACACGCTGGAGGGATTATATCTCTCGGCTGGCCTGGGAACGCCTCGGGATCCCCCCGCAGAGTTGGCAAATGTGGCTGGGGAGAGGGAAGTCTGGGCTTCCCTGCTTAGGCTGCTGCCCCCGCGACCCGACCCCGGATAAGCGGCAGAAGATGGATGGATGGGTTTTGCCATAAAGATGAACATGATCTTTTAAATGTTTAAAGGTGACACACTTAGCTCTGGATGTTTTATTAGGTTCAGGCATTTACAGTAACGCTGTATTAATTTATATTTTATATCAACAAGGCATAACATACTATGAGAAAGGTGAAAGCTATTGATAAATTATTAAGGCTTTTGCAAATACAGTAGTGCTAGTTCAGCCAGCTGTCACTGTTCACATCAGGGTTGTCAAACATATGGCTCAGGGACCAAAACCGGCCTGTGGGATGAATTGGGTAAATATGAAAATAATGTACAAAACATGAACTGCAATACTTGAATCAAATTAACCAGGATAGCTAATTTGTCCATATAATTGTGCAGATTTTTAACTCATGCTTAGGTGTAAAAGGTTTACAAGGCATGGAAATAATTTGTGTATCATATGTCTTTCTGAATAGATCTTACTTCAGTTTCTGAATACCTGCATTTATAATATATATTTTTCAGTTGTAGATATCTATTCTGTCCTGTAGCCATTTGGCAGTCGTCTTTATCCAAAACAGAAGTGATGAATTATGCATTGCAATTCTATCTGCTAGTTGGACAAAATGGGACAACCAGGAGATAACCCACACATACATGCACATTCCACACAGAAAGACCTGTTTATAATGTACACATCTTGATAATGTTCTTGTACTTCTTTACACTAAACCAAAGGGAAAACAAGGGGTTGATGATGCTATTTTTTTTTTTTTTTGACTGGTACATTTAAGATCGAATTGCATTGTATGTGGCCTTTGAGCTAAAATGAGTTTCACGCATCAAGTTTTCGTCAACACCGGTGGCTACAAGCCACGGTTCATTTCATTTGGTCTATAGGAAGAAGCAGCGAGGAGCGTGTCGAGGACGGACAGAATAGTCTAAACATCCACCTCCCTAGTGATTCTTTCCAGCTCCTGCAGGGAGATCCTTGGGAGAGATATGTAATCCCTCGAGTGTTTCTGGGTCTGCCCCTGGGACTTTTCCCAGTTAGATATGTCCAAAAAACATCCAAAGGGAAATGACAAACAGACCTCCTAATCAGATGCCTGAATCACCTCAGCTGACTCTTTTCTAAGCTCAAACCAACGCTCAAGCTCTAAGATATTCTTTAACTCATTAACTTTTCTGTCATTTCAAAATGTTATGGCTATGAATGAAGGTTAGAAAGAAGATGGATCCTGTGCAATGTCAGGGTTACTGTTGATGAAACCTCAATCCTTTGGTCCACCTCTCACTCTGAATTCCCAGTGGAGTGCTTCATCAGGTTAGAAATGAGTCTCTCTGTCTGAGAACAATTTGAAGATCTCATAATCTTGTTTTTTAGGTCAAATGGGGGTATGGGGGTGTTAACGTGTTTAGCTTGTTTAAATATCTGCTCATGTTCTTTTGTTAGTTTATCCTGCCACAGTCATAAATCACCTTCAATATTTAAAAGTGCAACTTAGCATCCCACTATCTTTACAGTTTCCTACTCTAGTTATGTTAAAAACCACAGCCAGGGTGACACTGGTATGATGTTGACCAACAAGCAATAAATGGGTGTGTTAGCCCCAATTTCCACCAGATTTGTGCTTGTCGAGTTCCGGTTGCAACACGGTTTTGTTCCAGTTTGAGTGATGCACCAATTCACATCAAGCATGTCAAGACACAGAAGCGCCCACAGGTGTGATCTGTATACTACATCTGCAGGATCACAAAATCACCAATAGGGATTACTTAATGGCACTTTACAAGGGGGTGGCAGCGGCTCAGGTGGTCGAGCTTGTATTGTGACCCGATGGTCGGAGGTTTGAGTCCTGCAGTCCCGATGGGGAACTGTTCTCTGAAGGCCGGTCATGAGCCCAGATAAATGCAGAAGAAGATAAATGTATGTAAAACGTGTGCCAATTCACCTGCTGTGGCGACTCCTTCAGAGGGACAAGCCAAAAGGGAAACACACTTAATGGCACTTTAGAGACAGCATCCCTGTGAATGGGCAGTCAGGCAGGAGAGGAGATGTTTATATGTTAATAAGTATGTTCACCATTCAATCCCAATCCTGCTGATATCGCCATGGCTTCTGTTGTCCATGTAAAAAGTATGTATGGTGGTGAATAAAATCTTGTGATTCTCCACTTTCATGATGAATGTCTCGCTGTTCATGATGAAAAAAAAAAAAAAAGAAAAAAAAAACACTGACACCACCTTCTAACCAGATCTCACCAGTAATCATGTAATGTTAACAGAGTTCAGTGATTGCAAACCCCTCACAGGGGACTTTTATTTTGAAATTTACCAAATGTTTTACACTGCTTGAGTGCCTGATTTCCTGTCTGGTTCCATTTAAACTGCTGAAGTTGATCCATTATCTGTCAAAAAGAGACCTGCCGTGTATGTTTAGCATAGAGCTGCAACAAGGCGCCGTTTAAGTTATATAACTAGAGAAAGGTAAATTATGTATAAATCAGATTATGGAATCAAATGGCTTGTGAGATATACAAGTACATTTCTGCATCTGAAAAACCACCAGTAAACCTAACAACCTAACAGGTTTTGGGCAACATGTACAGCTATCCGCATAATTTCTTTTAAACAGAAGGCTGTGTTTATTTCAGTAAGACAATGCCAAGCTGCATTCAGCCCCTATTTAAACACCATGGCTCTTGAGTGAAAAGATAAACTTGCGTGGCTGAAAAATAATAATTTGGCTTTTCTCCATAGTTCTCAAATATATTTTGTTTCAATAAAAAAGAAAAAAAAAAAAGCAGATGAAACAAATTACCAACTGTGCTGCTGGCATCTTATTCAAATGAGACATATGTTTTAAAAAAGCAAAATATTCTTTCATTTCTTATATGCTATAAGATTCCATTTTCTTCTTCTGCACGGTTTTTCATCAATAGAAGAGTTGCAGGATTTGCAATACTGCTTTATCTCTTTTGAAAATACAGCTTTGCACTAGAGACTACACACCAACACAGTTGACTATGTTTAAAGCAGAATTGTGAAGGACTGATTATTCCTAAAATGTCACAACAAAAATTTGTCATGCGCGTCAGCAGAAAACATTCAACTAATAATTATCTGGAGCTACAATTTCAAACGTGTCAGCTGTAAACAGGAGCCTTTGTTAATCACCGGAAGATTGTTAATACTGCAATGATGTGGAAGTGCATGCCCGTCTTAACAATTTAGGGAAAGCATCACTTTTGCCAGCACCCTGCTGTTGTCCCTAAAAATGATGGAATTCATTACAGTCGACTTAAATCCGCCTGATTGCTAATGTGTGGATAGGATCACCATGCAGACACAAAGAGCCAAATAATCCGCAACACCTATGCTAATCAATTACAAAGAAAATAGTTTATGACTCAACACTTTGTCATCATCTAAAGGCTGTAAACTCTGCAATTATTCTTCCTGAGTGATGCATTTAGGAATAAACTTGCTTCTTAGGTGTTCCCTGGCACAAACCGTTTGCTGGAAACCTGATACCAGAGATGCGATCCTGAGGCAACTGTTCACTTGGAGTCTCTTGACGTCTGCTCCAGTCTGACAGGCATGTAAAATATCTGTTTACATTATAGCTTGACAACTGTATGCTGACATCTCCATTTCCCATGCGACCCTATGAAATAACCCTGTCAAAAAAATATTACAATCTATTCTTATGACCTTTTGCCGTCTTCAGTCACACAAGGTCATCAGGGTGAGGCTGCCAACACGCTCTGTAGCGAGAAGCCTTTGGTGAATCTTTAACGTCGTCTACAATCGTGGACGGTGGCCGTAGTCCCCAGGCATGCTTTTTTTCGTGTTCAAGGTGAAATGGATGGAATAAAAATATACTTTTTTTTTTCAATAAGCCTGAATCTGCACCTCTTATTCAACACATGCACCAAAAGAGGAAATATGAATCTCCTCTAATAGCATCCGACTGTGCAAGCTTTCAGTCAGTGTGTATTAGATTTATCACTTTCTTGTCCCTACACCTTGTTGATGTCTCCAGAGTACGACTACATTGGTATGAGAGTGGAGGCTTAAGCTGCGACTATGACATCTTTCTTGGTGCATTATCTTCACACTCAATCTCCTTGGGGTAGATGGAGTGCACAGAGGAAGTTAAGTCCTAACATGTAACTAGACATTGCTTTTAGGGGTCGGCTGTTAACAGGGTTGACAATGGTCTTTTATAGCCTTCAGACTGAATATTCCCTCTGCAGAGGCCTTGTCATTACAGCTGATAGTTCCATTATTCTATGAAAGAGTTGGCAGGACTTTCTTATGTTTTGTATTTTCCCTACTTTTAACGTCTGTCATTGTTCTTATATTGTGTGTATGTACTTTTGCAAAGGCATTTTTTGGTTATGACACCATGACTTGCTTTCTCTACGGTCTCCTGTTATATTCAAAGTCAGGTTTCATGGAGTACAATGCAATAAAAATCCATGACATTTTGAAAGCAATAACCTTAAAATGATAATATTAATAAAATATGATTTGACACCCACATATTCAGTCGCTAAAATACCATAAAGGCTATGCAGAGTAAATAAATCAAAGTGTCAAGCTTCAATTTAGATAACCACATGAATAACTATCAAGCATTAAGCTGAACTATTAAAATAAATTAGCAAAATTTGCTTTATTATTCAGTCATATCATTTTTATCCTTTAAGGTCTCTTTTTTTTCTTAAGTGTCCCAGTTTTCATTTAGAAACTTTTACATTTTATGCTTCTTATCAATCAATGTATTCAGCATACTGGGTGGGCTGCTTTGAGCAGCAATTGTGTGCAGCGATTAAGTATTTTTTTAGGTTCAGAACGAAAAAAACTGAACTTTGGAAGTGGGAGTGTATGCAGTAATTAAGCTTTTTGACATGCAACATCTTCTTTGTGCTGTGAGAAATAAAGAAAAATGTATTTAGGGCAGCAGGGAGGAATCCTGAGCTAAATAATGTGCGTGTGTGGTAATGTTCAAAGGACCACAAACTGAAAGATGACCAAAATAAAGCTGACCCTGCAGTAGCCAGTAAAGCAGAAAGCTAGAAATTTTCTCTGGCAAGCACACACACCTTCGAACCAAATAAGTCAGAAAAAAAAATCCTTCCACAAATGATGGAATTTAATATAATTTTGTCAGCAAACAAACAGACATGAAAAATAATTGTTTACCGGGAAGGCAGTGTCACATTTCACTTCAGGCTTTTTGGCAATAAAATAATCTTTGAATCGCTGTTTATCATCACAGCAACTTTATTTTAAATCCGGAACTTTTCTAGCTAAACTCAGCTGGAAAGTTTCAACAAAATGTCTGATCTTTATAATTAACTTAGACACTCAGCAAAAATTATTGTTGTGTAACCACAAACAAAAATTTCTATTTCTATCCAACCAGGAAGGGATGAAAGTGGTTAAATAAGTGGAAATTGCATTTGGAAGCATCACACAGAGCCAATGCAGAAGTGCTCATTTGTGAGTGATGCAGAGTGGATTAGAGAAAAAATAGCATCATATAAAAACACTTTTTTTTTCCTGTTAATAAAGTATTTTCTCAGTTATTAGCCATCTCTGATACTGGACGGGAGTAGCAGATAACAACTGGTCGTCTAGCAACAGTGAAAGTGAGGCCTTGGTGCATCTGTTCATAAATACAACATACCTGAAGAATGTGTGAGATGAAAACTCTGAGGCTTAACTTTACCGAGGTCAAGGAAGCAGAATTGTATTTATGAAAGTTTCTGGACACGGTCAAGGCTGCAGGGGTTGAAAACGTACCACTGAAAAGTCTGTGGGTGCAGCTTAGGTCCAAATAGTGCTGTGAATGCCAATAATGATGGGGGGGGGGGGGTTGTTTTTGAAAAATGAAGAAGAGCATCACAGGTAGATCTGACAATCTTATGAGACAACTGAGTAGTCAGCAAACTAAGATTTATAAACACTAGACCCACTGATTATATTTCAGTTTTGAAGGTGCAGCATGCTGTCACACCAGTCAAAGCCCTCTTTATTGTGTGGATATTGTCGATTTTTCAAGGATATGACATTTAAATTATTTATATATTTTCCTCTTAACTCCTGTTGGCAATGATAACCTGCAGAACAGAAATATGGGGTAGAAGAAAAATACCTTTATGAGCATTTCACTTGGAGGACTTGTTAAACAAAACAGAATCTAGAGCTTTTTGCCATGTAGCTCACATCCACCTGAGCTTAACATAATCAGAAAGTGGGAGAAGTGAACTCAGACAAGCAGAATATACAGAACCTTACAGAACAAGAACCAATCTGCAGGAAGAATGCATAAAAATGATCTACTTTTGCTTGATTTCATATTTATTTTTGTTTATTGAGGGTTTAAAGGAAAAGAGAGCATACTCATAAAGAATTTGTTCATTTTACTTGAAGTTTTTTTTAGAAAATCAAATCTAAAACTTGCTTTTAGTGAAACTCTGAACATCGTTTCATGCCCAGACAGCAAATAAACACATAAACTACCTTTAGCTTATAATTTAACTTAAAAAGTTAAAAAAAAAAAAAAAAAAGAACCTGTGAAAGCTCCTCGCTAATGCTCAACTAGTCATGCTGTGAACTTAGGAGATAACTTGATATCATACTGAGAGGTCAATATTACAATAGCAGAGTTAGCTAACAAGGTGGGGTCAGAACAGCCTCAAAGAAAGAGCATGCTCAATGTAGAATTAGGAAAAGGGTCAATCCATGCATGTGTGTTAAACTATTTAGCTCCCCTTAGAGTAAAACTCATGAATTAGATAAAAAGTTAATTAGCTAAGAGGGGTATTTTGGTTTTGGGCTACATGAGTTACAATGTAGCTACATGAGTTCATAAATAAATGATGTACATGTTTAATGATGGAGTAGAAAATAGCCTACACTGTGCCAAATTGCTCTGACTTCCCCCTGTTGCCTCCTCTCTGCTGCTTCACTTTTGCTTTTCTGTGCTACAAATGACTTCCTGGAGGAGGAGCAGGAAAGCTACAGGATCTATGCCTGATCATCAACACTGCTGGGTTTCTTTCTAACCATCTAATCTGGTAATTTAGCACAGGAGGAAAGAATTAAAAGGAAAAAAGTACTCTGTGCCTTGGGATAACAAAACAAACTCCATTTCATGGAGATGACTAAAGTGACAGATCAAACCATTCAAAGATGATTTCATTATTTTTGTATATATGGGGGAAAAAAAGGAAACGAAGGTGACTCAAAACTAAATTTTAAAAGGAATATTGACTTTACACTTTGTTTTATCATTAGTTTCAGCTGTAAAAATGTGATATCATAAATACTATCCTCTGTTTAGTTTTGATCATTTTGAAAAATTGTATTTCACAGCCATTGTTGTTTACATTGTTTACATTGTGAGTAGTGACGTGTAAGGGTTGCTATTTGTTATTACATTCATACCAACATTCAAGATATAAAAACTTCAAAACACAACTGACAAACAAGACTGTTGGGCTGCTTCAGCATAAATGTGATTCATAGCCATGAATCCGATTGGTAGTTATTGGTTAACAGACATTTGCAAGTGCTGTCACCTGTTTGAGTTTTTGCATTATGAAAAGTGAATGAAGTTTCTCACGATGAAAAGTGCCTTCTGATGCCTGTACGACAATGCTTGTCCACTTCTTATCAGGGTATATCACCTTATGTAGCTTATGTAGCTTTGGTAGCGTATGCTGAGTATAAATAACCACTTCCTGACCAGTCAAGTTTCATTGAAACCGCTGTGCCCATTCTGACGACACTGGTGTGCAGATCTTCGGAGGAGGCTGAGGAGAGAAAGACTTTTTAGGGATAGCTTCATCTTTTTGATGAAGGAATAAAGCCATGTCACTGACCGCTTTGAAGTTTGTGAGAAACATCTGGGCCAGAATAAACTGAAAATGAGTCATCAGGTTGTTGCCTGTTTATATTGGCAAAAAATAATTTAGTATTATGTCACAAATTTATACATTAACAGAGGCAGCAATTTTCTCCCAGTGTTCCTTTCTGATCTTCTGCAAGGTTGCTCCATATTCACAAGTGGTCAGATGCTGCAAACACCCCCCATTTTATGTGAGTGCCCACTGATCTTCATGGGAAAACAGTTTGAATGGACGAGCTGATAACCAACTTCTAGTACAATTTATCCGGATCACCAATGGGTCAGTTAGTCAACCCAGGTGACGGAGAGAAATCCCAGGTATGTTAATCTTCTTTTGTAGTGCAGGCCTCTGGTGTGACCAAACACAGAAGCTCCAATACCACCAAGTCTGACAAAAACAGACTAATATTTGTTGTTTGTCTGTTCTGACTCTTTAGTTTAATATGAGTAAGTTACATGCAGGCCTATTGAACCGGATGTATCAGCATCGGAGCTGATGCTGATACAGCCATTGTAGACACAGGGAGCAGCTAAGACATGTAGCAAATAAATAACATCATGCTGTTTAGTTTTTAAGTTAACAGACAAAATATAAACCTACAATGACTTCCTCTGTGATTTTAGGGCAGTAGATGGTGTTGGGGGTTGGACTGGTTTGTGCGTACTGAGTAAGTTATGTCTTTAGGCTTCATCCCATTACGCTCTCCTCATGAAATCTGAAAATGGCAAAGACTCACAGCTTTATTGTTTCTTCTTAACTGGAAACTGAAACCAAGAGCAGCTGAGCGCATGTGGATCCTAAGTTTAAGTAGAAAAACTGAAAATAAACAAGTCTTTTTACTTTTTAAAAAGTAAAAAGTAAAAAGAACAATAAAAAGAAAGAAAAAAAAAAAGAAAGAAAATAAACAAGTCAATATTACCTTTAACTTGGAGCAACCCTAAAACATCATTTCCCAGAATGCATTGGAAAGGTAAACTGTGTAATAAATACTTGCAATTAGAAATGTTCTTGTGTCAGTGAAACAAATTTAGTAAAACAACTACAGTATAATAAAATTTAGTTTTATTTACATTTGTAAGATACATCTAATTTACATTTACTAAAATTCTTTTGCTAATGTTGCATGATGTAAGAAAATGGAAAATATCAATGTTTATGTCTCATAATAGTATCATTAAAACTAAAAGTAGTTATTTAATTGTCATTTAATGACTTCACTGGACTAAAATATATAGAAACAACCAGAAAAATACCACACCTCTTAAGCTGAAAAACCCCATGACCAAAAATACATTCCTGTTGTTTCTGAAGCTATTACTGATTTTGATTTAAAAAAAAAAGGAACATATTTTCATAAAACATTACAATTCCAGCCACCATGAAGAGCTCTCACAGGACACCATATAAAAGCTAATGAGAAGCTTCGCAAGTACAATTACATGTATTAATTGGTTTCCTGTATGAATAAATGAGAATGATAGAGTAATTAAAATGGTGGTGTTAATTTCCCTGAAGATGTTTCAATACACAGTACATTCAAAGTCATTTATGTAATTGGTGAAATTATCTTGGAACGGTTGAGCTGTTTTCACCTTTAAAGAGTTTGGAGGTGCACAGTAAACCCCAACAGTGCCTGGTGTGAGCGGCTTTAGAAATATGTATGTAAATTATTAGCATGTGTTTGCATTTGAGAGGAAAAGTAGTAAAAGGGTGTGTAAAAGAAACCAAAAAAAAAGGTGAATGGGAGGTGTCTTTTTAAGATGTGCTTCCTCAGTTATCTAAAAGCTGGACTGTAAGATTGGGGACTTAGTTCAATTAGGGATTGCAACGTTTAGCCAGTCCAAGTTTGTTTTTTGACTGCACTTAGTCAAATGAGCCGATCCTTTTAAATAGCAAATTCCCCCTCCTTGCCTGAGGCAGCACCGCATCACTGTGGGAGGCGACAAAACAAACGATGATGAGGAAAACTTGCATGTGTGTTGAGAGATACAGGGAAACTTCCATTCCTTCCACTAAGGTAGTAGTCTACTTCCTGGTTTGTTTCACTTGAAAAGAACCAAGATGCTTCAGATTTGTAGTTTGCTTATTTGATGCACAGGAGAGGCCGGTTGTGCATTCACACTTCCCTAACTGGAGAAGATTTTCGAGAAAATGAACAAGCATTCAGTGGGTCTATGCGTGTTTTTGTGTTTTGTCCTGACAGAGTTATAACTCTAGGTCAGGCATTGTGATTCAAGTTATAGTGTGCAGGAATGACTTACATCTAGTGGTAAAGATCAGAAACCAGCTATGAATGGACGGTGGCTGTCAATGGCCAAAATTCTTTTTGACAAAAGTTGTTTTCATCTGTGAGTGGATCAAGTGGCCTTGAATGCAGCAATGACTCCACTACAGGCAACTACTTCAAAACTGTGTACAAACAGTCTGTACTGTCATCTTCTATGTGCTGTTTAAGGTGTTACTTATCCATTCAAAGACACCAAAGTAAAAATGCTGGTATAAATATGGCAGCTGCTATGCATGTGGACCCACATTAAGTAGATATAAGCAGCTCCTTTAAAGAGAATTAAAAGCAGAATAGTTAGTGTATTAAAGCTATTAGATACTAATAATATAATTATATATTACTTTATCTTCTCATTGACCGTTCATTTTGTTCATACTGCTCCAAAAAAAAAAGATTCTTTATTGTGCAGTAAAGGATTTTTCACACAAACATGTAGTTTGAGGACTTCTTTTTTTTCTTTTTCTTTTTTTTTTGCACTTTGTCTGTTTCGTCTCTCAGCCAAAAAACCTAACCATGTGCCATCCTCAGTTTTTATGTTTCATAACACTTGCTATTGAACATAATGCTGAAAAATCTTCATTATCAATCGAATTAGTAAAACATATTAGGAAGCATCATATCAGCAGAATGTGCCATTACGCCTGAAAAGTGTGAACATAACGACAGTACTGATGCTTGATAATAAGGAAATTCATAATCTGGACGTTAGTTTGACCATTAGAAATGTGCCCACATTCACAAAATAAATCGTTAATTCTTTAATTCATGCCATGTGCTTAGTATTTGTTGGCATTCAAGGTTGGAGCATCTACACTGTTAACACAAGCATCAAAAAATGATTACTGGTCATGACTTGCATCATTTAACAGCAAGGGTGAACACATTTGCTTAATTCATTTGATTCTGCCATTTTATCTGTTTTACTACACATTACATTTATTTTACTAAACAAGAACTTAATCGCAGTACCAAAGAAATGAGTTTGTGGCTTTGCAATGGAGAGAAAAGTAAAGAAATGGAGGATTTTCTAATTTAGCAGCAGGTTATTGAACAGAGCTGAGGACGTTTGGTAAGAATGCAAATGCAAACCTTTTCATGTCTCCCTGGGAACACACCTGAGAGGAAAATAGTGGGTAATTAGATAATTAAGGAGCAGATTGTGTGTTGTTTGGATGCACAAGTGAAGGAAAAGGTTTGTCAAACCATATTCTGTGAAATCTCATGGTGTGCAGATGTGCCCTTTCTATCCTCACAGATTATTTTTGATCATCTCCATAGTTTATTCAAGCAATTGAGGATGTGTTTTGTTTTTTTTACTCTCTCTCTCATTCTCTATTATCATAAAAACCACAAAGGCAAGAAGCTCAGAATCACCTCGAAACTGTAAAGGGTCCCAATTTGTTAAACTGTTTTGTTTGTTTCATATTGTTAGTTTATCCATTTGCACTGATTACACAGGATTGATTCAGAGTATTTTAGAGAATGGCTGGCTTTCTTTTCATAATCCTTTCAAAAGCACGGCTCACCTCACTTCATAATTTCTTCTTTTTTTTTTTTTATTTATTAGGATTTCTGTCACTGATATATTTTAAAAAATTAGTATCCAGGCATAATTATCTCTACAAAAAGATGGAGGGTTTGGAACCCACATTCAATAGGGGTGAAAATGAGAGCACAAATACTTTGGGAGGAAATTCTATTATAACAAAGCCAGTTTTACATCTAGAATTATGATTGAAAGGCTTCATGTTGTTTGAATGCATCCACCTTATGGTCTTGGCGCTTTCAAAGAGGAGAGAGGGCATGGGCCTCCTTTCATACATGCAGATGCTCTACCTTTTGCATTAACTGAAATTGAAAACACCTTTGATAAAATGAGGGAAGGTTCCCTGCATAATATAGATACTAAATAATTTATACGTCCATGTCAGTGTGAGAAAACACTCTAAGTTTTTCATTACTTATTTAAAATAGATTTTTTTTTTTTTTGTTTGTTCAAGCTGAATTAAAATAATATCCAGTATTTGTTTCTAACTGGTTCTCTTTGTCATTTGTTAGATTTAGGAGGGGAGCATTTTTGTGAACTGGTGGTAAACAGGTTTTGGTAACCTGCAGCCTTTAAAATGCTCTTTAGCGAACACACCCGTGGTGTCTGAATGTCACAGTGTGTTAGTAATTTGTCATTTTTTTTCTGCACCACTCATTAATGAAGGTAGGGTGGAATAATTAACAGTTAATGTGACTCTCAGAGTGTAAATAAGGCTGAGGCACAAAAATGGCCTCCTAGTTTATCTTGTTTTCATTGAATAGTTAGCCGAAACTGCCTTGCTAATATCAAAAACTGCATTATTTTGATGCATCGTATATCTAACTATATCTAAACAGCCAGCTAAGATGCAAAGCTAACGTACAAAAGCGAGATGAAAACTCAAAATTTGTCTGGAAAACCAAAGAAAAGTGAAGTCTCATGCCAGGTCTCCTGCAAACCTCTTCATGGCAGCAATCAAAAGCTTCCAAGAGGACATCATCAGTGCCTATCTATGGAATATTAGTGATGTCGGTGAGGTGAGGTGACTGCACACAGCTCAAAGAATACTAAAACACAAAACCCGCCCCTGCCTGTTCACCCTTCTGCCGTCTGGCAAGCAAAACAAAAGTATCGGCTGGCATGCCACCAGATTTCAGAGCACTTTATTTCCTCAAGCTGTGAGACTAATTATTTCATCGTCTGCACATTCGAGCACAATAGCATTATTTTTCTGAGAATTTATTCTGTTCTAAATGGTCTTTTTTGTGAGTCTTGCAAGGGAATACATCTGTCATTTCATTTATTTATCAAAGTCATAGTTCTGTATCAAGATTTCCTTCTTACTTGGTGCAGTTTTATGCAAATATTTGGGCATTTCTGGTCACAATTTTAGTCAAATTTCAGTTTTTGTTTTTAGGTACTGCTTGACATGGTGTACTGTGAAGGTGTGAAGTTTCAGGCACCATCCTAATAAACAAATATCTAAACAAGACTGATGAATTTCAGAGACAACCCCTGAGGAAAATTTCTTTCAAAAGTGAGAGAAAATGCCCCATTTTAAACTTTTACATTTCAGAAATGATAAATGACACTTTCAACTTGTGTTGAAGATACTGAAATCTGAAACAGAGCAGGGAGTGGAGTTGGCAAACTCTGGAAGCAGGGCTGTTGGAAAAAAAAACAATCTGGCCCTCAGTCCACTGACATAAACATCACTGAAAACTGTGAATACATCTCAAAAGAGCAGTTAATGCAACAAAGCCCCAAGAATCTCATAACTGCAATGTTTTGCAGGAAGGACGGGGGGGAAATCCCACACACCGAAACTAAAAGGACTCTTAGCTGGCAACGAAAAGCATTTACAAGCTGTGATACTTGCCAGAGGGGTTGTTACTAAGTAGTGACCATGCAATGTTTGCTTCTGGCCTTTTTCTCCTTTTTGTTTCTTTGTTAAAACGGTAAGTTATGAACACAGAAAAAACAATACAGCTTGGAATATTAAAGACATGTCGCATCTTTAACTGTGTGCCCTTTGAAAATCAGTTTTAATTTCTCACTGTGGCTGCACACACTCCTGGTAACACACATTTTCACTCGGTTCCACCATGCCTGCTGCATTCCTGCTTAATCTCTCTTTGTTTTTATCTCTTTAATAATAATAATAATAATAATAATAAAAAAGAAGTTATTGGAGATTTATACACAGAATTTGAACTGCAACACATGAATGGATTCAAAATCAACTTTATTAATATAAAACATCAGGCCACCCACTGTCCCAGTGTCTAATGTTGTATTAATTCTGGACAGAGGGAAGCTCAGTGAGATGGGGAAATTGATCAGAGAACATTTTAAAAACACAAATTGAGTGCCAAACATTTGCCGACAGAGGAATTAAAGCGGAACAGCAGCTTTATCCATTCATGTTTGCGACTTCCAATAGCTACTATCCCTTATTCATGTATAACCATATTCATAAGGCCTGAAGTACTGCAGTTTTTGTAAGACTAAGCAGACGAACATGCCCGAAAGCCACAAAACAGCCAAATCATTATTTTGTTGTTGTGTGAGAGAAATCCCGGTTTGCTGCAGAGTCCATTCCAAATTATGTGTCATGTTTAAGGGAAGATCCCTGCTTTCACGCCTGGTTTGACCAATATGTTGATGCCAGTTATGCCAAAGGTTTTTTTTTGTTTGTTTGTTTGTTTTTGTTGTTTAAAGGAATGCCAAGAGGAGTGTGTGTGTCATCACTGCTGAATTCAGAACCTTATGTTTCACTCCAACCAACAAACCTGCCACCCCCTGTAGTGTGTGCTGACCTGCTACAAAGCATCTTCTCCCAAGCTGCTGCACAGAGCACTTCAAGCTCTGTTTTGTGCCGACAGCCATCAGACTTGAGATTGTACAGAGCTTCCTGCCCCACTGCCCCCAGCCTCAGCCAGCCAGGAGTGTGCTGAAGCAGGATGTCAGCAAACGCTCTCTCTGCTCAGGGCAACTCTGAAGCTCTGCTTGCATAAGTAATGTGTTTTCAATGTGCATTTGTCAATGAATGTTAAATGTGCTGTCACATTTTCTTTATCTAAACCATGTGCCATCCATATTATCAGTACATGGTGACATTATTAGAAAATGTATTCCATGAGCACTCACTCAACGTTTCTTTTGGTTTGACTTCCTACAGAGCCGCTAATGCTAATGATAATGGAATAATGTAAGCCCCTGCATGCTTTTTGTGCAGTAATTTTGACTTCAATATATTACTTTTTACACACCATATATCTGTAATATTATTTCTACTAGTTTTCTTTATGCTAATAGATCCCAACGGGAAATGTTTACCCTAATTGTGTTGTTGATACTGACGATGTGGACGTGGCCAACATTAAAGTTTCATAATCTAATCATCTACATTGTTAAGGTTGGACTCAAGAACCTTTTTTTTTTTTTTTTTTTTTTACTTCAGCATCATTTATACTACTTGTAATTCACCATATGAGCTTAATGCAATGACAAAGAAAACAGATAATGACTCCTCCAGAAGCCACCATCTGTTAACTGTAGTGGAGAAACAGTGAAGATGGAGATGAAAAATGTATTAGCTCATGGTGTTATCAGTCATATTTGCTATCCTGTTCCCATATGGTTTTTCAGGGCGTTTCTGCAAATGCAGCCGCGTGCTCCTCCAGATTAAATCTGCATGTGCCATTCAGAAACTGTTCCAATAGCTATCCCATTTGCTCCAAGAATTCCCCCTTGTTTACTTATAGCTCAATGCTTTGACTAACTATTTACAGCCAGTTAATAACCGCAGGCTGTAATTGATGTGCATCATTTAACACTTTTCATTTGACGCCTCCCATGGTTCATTGCATGCATAGGATGAGACTGATGTAAAATGTCAAAGCGACTGGTATGTGCATTTAACCGCCACATTGTGTGATCGCATCATTTATCTAACACTGTCTTATGTTTGTTGGCAGTTAGAATTACTGTAGTGTTTTTACTTTGCTCAGCAGTGTCAGTCATGCCGACTCCTTGCTGCTGTTTGACACAGCAACGATGCCAGCGGTGTGTTCAGTTTGGAGAATTTACTGTCATAAATAAATAAATAAATAAATAAATCACTTTTAGAAATATAATTTCAAATTAAACTGGGATAGATTACATGGATATTATAACAGTAATGAGTGTATATTGCAGGCTAATGTACACTCAAACTATTTTATAACAAGAATTACTCTATGTAACGTATGTAACTAAATAATAATGATAATAACGTGCAAAATTCTTGAGCCACAAGGAAGGGACTCAGAAAGAAAAGACTATTCAAGACTATGACTAATGACCTACTAACAGGGCTAAAAATCAGTGACAACAGGTTTTAGAAAGTACTGAGCCCAAACCGCAACACTGATAAAGTAGTGTGGGGTCATTATAACAGAGAACAGAACAAAAGGCAGCCAACATCCAAAGAAGAGCTTTGAAAGTCCTTTAAGAAGCCTGGAGAGCTATTGTTTAAGAGTGCTTAAATGAAATCACAAGAAAGCTTTTGTAAGAAGGTTCAGACCAACCATACTAAAAATATAAAGATGGTCACATAAAGAAATCCTTAAACTTAAAAAGCATTTTTCATTCTGCAAATCCTTTTTTATTTTCACATTTTACTGTTTGCCACTGTTTTAGTTTTTTTTTTTTTTTTTTTTTTCTGAAAATATATAAAGACACTTTTTTTTTTTTTTTTTAAAGCGCACACACTCATAAACAGTACATGTTCGTAATGCATATTCTGCCAAAACCAACAAATCAAGTCATGCACATACCCTCAGGTTAACATACAGTGTCTGTCTTCATGCTTTATGTGTTCTACAGACGGCGTTCAGGCAGAGTGCCGAGTTCTAGGTCACCCGAGTTTTGGGAGTGCTCAAACTGGAACAGTCAATCACTGCGACGGTGCCCGTAAAATGCAGGAAAAGAAACCTGAAGCACAAAAAACCCCTCTAGGTCATGTTTCCTTGTGTAAAGCACAAGTGAAACGTGAGGGGTTGCGGAGCCTGCAGACAGCTGGATGGATTGAGCGAATCTGTTCTGTGTGTGAGACAGATGTCTGAAAAATGCAGCTAAAATTCTTTCTTCTGAGATGCAGCTTTAAGACATTTGCAAAACATGTCGGTTATCTTGAAGCTAAAAACAAAGCACGCTTACATACACCAAGCTTTGACTAAACTTGAGCTTAATTAAACGTGCAAACAGCCTCCACCGGAGACTGCGTCTAAAATGCATGTGCAGCTTTTGTAGGATTTAGAAGAGCATTAATTATGCAGTTCTCTACCTTATCCAATCTGCACATTTGTTTCTCTATAAGGTTCCTTATCACTGCCTCACATGTGTGAGCGTTTATGTTGACATACACATTACTGGCACCATAAAGTTCTGACAAACATAATAACTCCCTGGTGGCATCATTGTAAATGACTGTGAGGCTCTTTTCATACCTGCACGATGTGTGCATACTGACACCGCCAGCCAAGTCTTAGATCTCCACTTCAGCTGTGCACATGGGAAATTGTTATCTCTGTCCATTATCAGCTTATTGTCTGAAACACAGATATTATCTCACGCATGAAAACGATCCCATTATGTGTTTGTTGTTTAGCACATTTATTTGACAAGCACTAACAGCTGCTGTCAAAATGTATTGTGACAGTTTATATCATCCACTTTTTGCTTTTTTTTTTTTTTTTTTTGTGGTTCTTGCAACAGCAAAGATATCAGCCGGACTGTTTTCTGTCTATTTTGGGAATCTTTGGAATGAGTATCTTGTAACCTAAAAGTGAAGCAATTATCAGCCCCTCAGCAATAAGATCTGAGCTTAGGTCTAAAGTTTCTTTCACGCTTCCTGTACATGTGTGTGTTTTGTTAAGTGTAGTGTAATGGAAGAGTCACAGAGATTACAGGTGAAATGATACATGATACGGTTGATAGATTATGTGACCTTGACAAGGAGAGACCAGATGGCTCAATACAAAAAAATAAAAAAGAAAAAAAAGAAAAAAAGAAAACTGTAGTTGAACATGTGTTGCTATCAAGACCTGACCTGTAGACCAGAATTGTATGTGGACAAATCTGATGGCCATTTTCTGCGTTGTGCAACTTGCAATGGCTTCATTGCTGACAGCAGAACTGATATCTGGACTGAAGCAGTGACACACAGTTCCGTATGAAGGTTTCTTTTCTCCTCATCTTGAAGTTATTTTGTTAGTTATTATGAAGTTATTCTGTTTTAGTTAGGCATTAGTTACATTAATAGCCAGAAGACAGGAAGGTTAAAAAAAATGTCCTCCCTGTCGCAGTTAGTAGCTTCTGTAATTCATTTGTAATCAATCACTGGAGATGATATATTTATTTGATCTTTTTTTTAAATATAATAATATGCCCCAGACTCTTAAGATACTATAAATCCATCAGCAGCACATACTTGAAACACAAAAATGCATGTGACATTTGGAATTTAAATAACAATAAAACAGCTCATTTTAGTGTTTTCTTAAACAATTTTGATTCAATATTATATTTCAGAAATAAAAAACAATCTTACTGCGGATCATTTGAAAAAGTACGCAGCACGAGAAGTTAGCAGCAGTGTCTGCTGAAAGCATGAGTCAGGAGTGATATCCACAGGGTTACTACCTAACATCTTCTAGTGTCCACTGTGACTCAAGTACATGAACAATAGGAGCCTGGAGTTCGATATACAGGAGCTGTGCAGAGGTGTACAGAGCCTCAAGTCAAACATAAGGGTTTGTACAGGTTTGTTCTGAAATGTCTTAGGACCAAGTGAACACAGCTTGGGTAAGCCCCTAAAGGGAAAATGTGTCAGCTACTTTTTTTACCACTTACTGAAGCCAAGCAAGCTTTTTATTGTATGTGAGGTTGTAATGTTTTCCCCTCTGGGAATAACGGCAAAATAGGTAAGAGAATGCAAGAGATTTTAATTTCACACATATGTTGCAATGCATGTAAATTGTTATTGTTCTACAATGTAGACTGGAAACATGCCAAACTACAGGCTGCAGTGGAGAGGAATCTGTTTTCAGTATTCACTTCTGGGGGTGTATGGTGGCAGAAACTACTGATGATTCATAACATGCATGTAATCCAGTCATTTACCTGAATCAACTGTGCCTTAAAGCCATTAAAAGGAGATCATTACACACCAAATGTAACTATAAAGACACTTTCTTAATTGTCTTTGTATATATATATATATATATATATATATATATATATACACTTGAACTCAAACAACTCCCAAGCGTGCATGAGTGAAGAAACGTTACATCCACTTTATTTCTGTAACACAAACAACACGCATTTCATCCGATAGCTGTACGTAATGAACTGCGTAGCTTACAGAGCACTTCCTTGTTTCAGTCTCAAGGACCCCCTAAGCCACCTGAGATGCCTGTGAAATTGCTCATATTAAAGTGACCCAAGTTAATCACACATTAGAAAGAAAATCACAATTATGCATGTTTTCTGCAAAAAAAAGGAGTGGGGGAGGGTGGAGGGGTTATATGTTCTTGGCCCAGCTTTATATATATATATATATATATATATATATATATATATATATATATATATATATATATATATATATATATATATATAATATACTGTACACTGTAGAGCAGGTGCATAAGGGCGGAGAGAGTGTTTAACACTGGAAATAGGGCAACATTGTGGGATAAGTCTGAGTCATCACTTGCAAAAAGAGAAATGGTAGGAGATCACATTCATCCACAGGGGCAGGCACCCAGGTGTTAAAGCGGTGTTGAAGGAAGATCAGGGTCAGTGGGTGAAAGGAGGCCATATGGAGAGAAAGAAACTCAGCAGGAGAAAGCTATGGACAAAAACTGCGTTCAGTTAATCATAGGTGCAGCTTACAGCAAAATGTGTCATGGTCTCCTAAAAAGCTGAGCTCACTCCTGGATTGTGATCATTTTGTACAAAAAGGTTCCTGTGATTTATGGAATGCACTGTCAACACTTGCATTTGTGGCCATTTCTTGCATTTCAGTGTTAATTTTAACTAGCTTACATTAATTCGTTATTACCAACAGAACATATGAATATGTATCATCTTTTTTCTCATCCACCTGAATGGAAAGTTTCTCTAAAAGATCATCGATATGAAACTGTTCTGACGAATGGTTTCTGGCACATAGAAATCACATGTCACAAAAACAGCTACTTGTCTGATACTGTTGATTCTTGCTGAAATTAGTTTAATCAAACAGTCTATTTAAGAATGAAATTTGACAAGTTTAACAAACATTCAGTATTAAAAACTCTGATTTGACAAGCAGAGCTCTGTTCTCTGCACAGATAGGCTTGGCCTTGAAATGAACTTATCCAACAATTCACAACTGTAGACCACAGATAGATGCTGTTCATGCCAGCATCTGTGTGCAGGAAGAATTCTGCAGCTTTTATAAGAAACACTGAAAGATTTGTTGATTACAACCCTCTACTTAAATAAGCCTCTGCATGAATACTTACTAGGATTTACTATTAAAAGAAGAAGAAGCTTTACATGGCATGGTACACTCACAGCAAATATATTATATACAGAGAGCTGAAAACATGAAATCCTAATATTCACATTGTAAAAGTTACTTACTTTGGACAATCACCCATACTGTTCAAACATCTTTTTAATATCAATTTATGAAGATTCAGAGAATAAGTCAGCAGCTGTGTTTACTTCCACTACTGCTCACTATGGAGTGAAAACCTTACAAGCTTGCAAACCTGACAACCTTTTCTCTTTTTAAATCCGTGCAAACGTTCAGCCTTTACACTTATACGGTGAGAATATGATTCAAGTTTTGGTGAATGCAATGAAATCTGCAGGCAGAGGAAGAATTACGTCCTCAAAGGCCATTTTTTAAGTGAAAATAAGAATCATTGTGTTCTTACACGTGAGAAGTCAAGGTGGCGGAATGTTCCTTATAATGCACATATACTCATCCCTGCAGCGGTACATGGGTATGATGCTGAAATGTAATCCATTTGAGACTGCCAACACGTCTACATTCAATCACCAGTAAACCCAACCTGCATGATTTTGGACCGCGGGAGAGAATTGAAGCATGTGGAGAATGGAGCCTTTGAGAATGTGCTTTCCCTTCTGCGTTCGGAGTTGAACTTTACCCTTGAGACAGTCAGTCAGTCTGTCTGCGGCAGACAACTGTTGCTGTTAACTAAAACCTGGAGGCTCTCAAGAATTGTGGTCCTGAGGGGAGTTGCACCCTCAGTACCCGCAGTAGCACCACTGCACTTCAGTGTTTTCTTTCCCTGCATTGTAATGGCGCTTGGAAAGTATCTGAGCATCTCTTTTGTGGCCATTAAATGCACAATTATTGATCCTTTGTGCTTCTATCAGACATGAAACTGGCCATGGAGCGTAAAGCTATTATATTTCTAATTGGTCTTTGTTAAATTTATATCAGCTACATTGTATTGGCTGCAAACTTCACTGGTTCTCACATTGCATTGTATGTGTTGACATTTTAAACAAAATATATCTACCACTTAATTTAGCCAGTATATTTATTTGTTGCATTATGTTTTTGTTTTTTTTTTGTTTTTTTTTATGGAATGTGCATAAATGTGAGTCTTTTTTAAGGTATTGGATTTTTCCCCTCACATGGTCTTCATATTATTATTGATAATAATGTCTCAGTAAATTTGTCATTTATCATTTAAGCCTGATTTACTCTCACAAATAAACTAAAATTAACTCATTATACCTAAAAAAAAAAAAAAAAAAAAAAAAAGAATAGAGAAATAAAAAAGTCAGATAGTTATTTTTGAAACATGATGTTCAGGAGCAGCTATATTGTCACTTATGTGACATGCAGGTTGTGACACCTTCCTTCTAATCACCACGTCTTGCCATTTAAACAGATCAATAAAAAAGTGCTGTATGACCTGTACCTGGCTACATTTACAACCTGAAACTGTCCGGTTTTGGTGAGCCTGATTGAGCTTCTGACTTTTGTTCTTGGCTGACAGAAATGGAGCTCACGGTCTTCTGCCATGGCTGCTCATCCGCCTGAAGGATGTACGTGCCGTGTATTCAGAGCTGTTTTTCAGCTCAGCGCGGTTGTAAAGTGTGGTTATCTGACTTACTGTAGCCTTTCTGTCAGCTCCAAACAGTCTTGCAATTCTCCTCTGACATCTCCTCAGCAAGGTATTTCCAATCTGCACAGCTGCCACTCACTGCATGTTTTTTTCTTTACTTTCTGTTTTGTTTTTTTGTTGTCGTTCTTTTTTTTTTTTTTTTTTTTTTTTTTTTTTCTCCCGTCTCTGTGTAAACTATAGAAACAGTGGAGGAGAAAATCCCAGATGAAATGTTCAAAGCTAGTCAGGTGTCCACAACCAGGTTACAGTGAAAGTTCAGTTGTTTTGTTTTTCTCCCTCAGGGTATATATCCTTTTTTTTCTCTTTATCTGAACATCAACTAAAGACCTAGACGAGTATATGAACGATACCATGCACTGCACCTCTCTATCAGCCAGCTAGTGTTACTCTAACATAATTATGCTGAAATAAGTTGGAAAGCAAGAGTCCTTATATCCAGATATTTAGTTTTAATAAAAATCAGTTAGATTTCTTATTTCATTTCTGTGACTTTACTTGTTAGACATAGTGTATACTATGATGCAGTGTTGTTTAAATATATACCAATATGTCCAATTCAATGTATGTAAAGATTTATGTGTTAATCTGTTTCAGGTTATTTTGGGAAGTGATTTTAAAAGCTAGTAAAGTCCACTGTGAGCGCAAACCGCTGCCAAGCAGCACATTTCCACCCTATCTCACAGTTCATTTATTTTCTATGTAAACACTATAGATTCCTAGATAGTAAATTCCACAGTGTCTGGGCTATATTGTGATGTGTGTTGCATTTCTAACCTATATTTTCCTGTTCTGGATCATAATATCCAGAATTTTTCCAGAATTCAAATCTATTTTCAATATCTAGTAAAACCTGTTGGGAACTGTTTACTGTGAAGATATGCTGAAAATGACCCTTAATAAAGAACCCTTCAGATAAAAACAAACAAATTTGTCCAGAAGTTTCTGCATAAAGTTGCCAACAGATAAATGTCAGTAAAAACATAACCAGCATGGCTTCCTTTGCAGAGGTAATTACAAGGTAATTACAAGCGCTTCATTCTCATATAATGGATATGGTTTAAGCATGTAAGACCAATGGTCTAAAATTCACTCCCATCATAAGAAGTGATGCTCCATTTGGTCCCAGGAGGTTATAAATTGTGTAGACAATGCAAGTGTGTGCTTACAGGCTTTTTGCATAAATTTAGCCCAGGGCTCAAGAAACTAGGATATAAAAAATGGTATGATGCTTTAAAAACATTTGAAGTTAATGTGCATCAGTAACAACAATATGTAAGACAAAAACGAAAGATATTTTAAAAAAATAGTCTAAGTTAACATCTTTATTCTTGGCTAAGTTAATTATCAGATTTTTACCTTAGATTAAACATTTACATCCTTCTGCTCTGCAGGCTCTTTGGTGAAGAAAGGTCAGAAAAGTTAGAAAATGAATACAGTTCAGAGGGTGATGAATACGAAGATGGAAATATAATTCATTGCTATTTTGTTAGACTTCTGAGAACAGGCAACAGCACGTGGATACTGGAGGGCCTTTTTTTATATATGGAAACTCATCACGAGGAAGCATCCAGTAATACCTGTCAGAAATATTTGTTTTCTTATTTACAAGTTTTTGTTCCACTGAAAAAAAAAAAAAAAACAAAAAAAAACCTGTTTGTAGCACGATACCCCAAGCCAACACTTTATGTTTGTGTATGTGTTAACATTTGGCACATCTGTTAATGAACATTTTTTGTTTGTATTTTTAACTACATCTGCCACTTTTCTTTTCTTTTCTTTTCTTCCCTGCACTGGAATTTCATACATAAGTGATTTACCTCTGACTCGTTTGATAAAGAAAGTGGGGAAAAATTCATGGAAAAATAAGCAGCTGTTATTACATCGGAAAACTAAAGCTGACTTTATCATATCAGTCTCTTGTCCTTTGGCATCTGCCTTTTACAAAAGGAACCCTTTAACAATGATTTCGCCTTGTGAAGAAACTCCACGCGGAGAGTACATAAGTTGCTCCAACTGCTCCTTTTTATGCTGGTTAGACACATCTCTTTGTGCAGGTGCAGGCTGCACATCCTGGGCAAGAGTTGGTGTGTTCAGGTGCTGTTCTGTATGTTCAGACATGGCAGAGCCACTCATTGGTATTTATTTGGAGTGTAAGAGCCCATCCAGAGTGAGTAGGCAGCATTGAAGATGGTTACCACCCTCCAGCTTGACTGTTAAATCAGTAATTGATTCATTTGAGGTCTGTAGTTCCAAAACTTCACATCACACATCGTTTTTGGATAAAAGAAAATCTCGTTTTAATGACATTTTGCATGGCAACGTTTAGTGCATGTTAAATTATAACTAACAGGCATAATAAATTCAGTCCAACTTATCTGAACCACAGCTTAGAGCAGAGGGTTAAAGATCCATCTGCCAAACTGTTTTTAATTAAAGAACCACTATAAGGATCTAATCTGTCATGTTCAATATATGGAAAAGGTTTGAATTAAGTCTGACTACCAATTTAGTATTCTCTTTTTCAGCCGTATCATATTTGCCTGCTTTTTGCAGAACATATCTGTGAAACTTAATATTTCTTGTGCTTGGTGCAGGTTTATTGATCGTCTGTACTTCTTTCGAACCTGAAATTGACCCTGCTTTTTTATGTATCGGCTCACATAAGCAGCTTTGCCACTAATGAGCTACTTCATCAACACACTTAGATTCTGTTCCACTTTGCTTTCTCCCATGTTTTATGTAGTGAAACAAAAAGAAAACAAATAGTTTTGCCTGTATTATGTTGACAAGAGAGGACTGTACCTTTGTTCCCCGGTTAGAGGTTTTATTCTGCACACTGCCCGCAAATGAACAAAGACACACACACACACACAATTTTATTATCTTGGTGGCAAAACATGTTGTTATAATAGTTAACTTGCACAAACCTCCTTACTGATAAGATGCTCTTGTCTAACTTAAAGTTAGCTAATTTAACCCAAATGCTAAAGTCAAGACTTGAACATGATTCCATGGCTAGATAGTTGGCCACTTTGGGAACTTTTCATGTCTCATTTGGCTTTTTGGTCTCCAAAAAACTACCTGACCTTGGAAACGTGTGTCAGGTATGTCAATCTCGCATTGACAGTAAAAGAAATCCTCATACATCCGCTGTTCAAACAGACCTGCACACAACTAAAACTGCTCGTCTGATTGATGCAGTTTTGCAAGTCTGCAGGTTTGTCATTCACATCAATCAGATCTGGTCTGCGTTCATGTACGCAGAGATACAACAGTTAGACAAGTCAACTAAACCGCTGTCTTATAAAACATGTTCAAAGATAGTGTCTCACAGAATTAACATGAAGTCACTAAATGTCAAAGGACTCTGTGTGCAAAGTCATGAATACCTTTAGTTATCGGAGCAGATGGAGTTAATTGTGTCCCTGAGCACCATAACTCTTCCGTGCTGTTAAAGTTAATGAACTAAAGAAATACTCAATAATAACAAAAGGAAACCTTTTACTACATACTTTTTTTTTATAAAAGATTTGCATCTTTTCTCTTTTAAAATATGTTCAAATTCTGCACATTAGCAACTTCGACACTGAAATGTAACTGAAAAAACATCCAAAAGCAAAAGCCTTTGTTAGATCAGTATCTAACAGTGTGAGTAGCATTGGCATTCTCATATAAAGTCAGGCTTAAAGTCTGCAGACATTTTTATTTGCAGGAACTTTACTCCTTCAGATACTTTTTCCATAATTTTTGTCTTTTTTCCTGCATTTTCTCTGGCCTGGAAGATTATAATTCCCCACAGATCACTGCTTTATTTTTCCTCTGATTAACGTCTTTTTTAAGGTGCCCAATAAAGATAAAAAGCTCAAAAGCTTAATTCAAATATGTATTTTCCATAAATCTCCGGGGATGTTACCGCTCTGCTGACGCATTGAGCCTGGCACTTGGTTTTGTGAAAGTATCTTAATGTGGACATTAACATTTGAACCCTAATGATTCTGTGCAGAATGAACTCATCAGCAGATTAGACATGAGGGAGCCCCCTTCAAGTGGGCGGTCATGCTCACGTTTCCTCTGTCATGTGCTGAACGTTGGAAGAAGCAAAGAAAATGGGATGCTTCTTACAGAAGAAGTACATCTTGAAAAAGTAATGCGACAATATACAGACAGACCTTTAAAAATAACCTTCCTTTTGTTTTATGGCTTTGTTATTGTTTCATACACAGCAAACATGGCCATATTTCCTCAGAGGTTTCCATTCATTTATCATATTTACTTGGATGTTTTCTGATTTTTTTTCTTGCTGCCAACTGTAAATTAGAATTTATCCTTGGTGGGATAGTTGTGCTGTTTTATATATACTGCCAGGCTTATGTGAAATTTCTTTAAAACACAAGCTCACTGGGCTTCCAGCTTTTCTTTTGAATACAGAAATGTGAGTAAAGCGAGAGCAATGCAAGTGATAAATAAGAGATTTTACAAGAAGGGTTTAAAAATCATTAAGCTGTGCTTTCATTGCCTTGATGGCAAGCCGTTTTATCTCCCACTGCACTGACCAGCAGCTCACACACACAATCTGATACCTTTCTTGATAAATGTGAATTTGTAAATGTGGCATTACAATCAACTTATTTTCCACAAGACTTTCTTTTAAATCTGATTCTGGGTTGTTGGTTTTTTTTTCACATATGATAGCTATGTGCTGACACAGAGTGGTTTCAGTTCTGTCATCAGATGCCAGAGGTAAGGCGGGGCAAGCTCATTTAAAGACTTAAAAACAAATAAAAGGATTTTAAAATGAATACTAAAAAGAACAGGCAGCCAGTGCAGTGTGGATAAAACAGGATAAATGTGCTCCGTCTTACGTGTTCAGGTTAGCAGACGTGCTGCAGTATTTCCGGTAAAGATGGCAGTGTGTGGACAAAACAATAGAGAATTTCAGAGTTATAGACATGAAAATAAAGGAAGAAAATCCTCTAAAAGCCATAGCAAATTCTCAGCAGCAAATAGAAAACCCCAAAATAACGTGGTTACCTTGCATAAGTAGCAATTCTCAAAAAATCTCATGAGAGGAGCAAGATTTCATGAGACTTGGGGTTTATGCGATAAAAAAATGTTCAATGGAAACACTTGCAAATCACATTTGTTGTGTGTCAAAACTTACAAATATTACTTTTAGTTTGCAAAAAAAAAATGTAATGGAAACAGCTAATGTTGGGGCACATGATGTGGATGATGAATTTAAAGGTATTTAATTGTTTTAAACTCTGAAAGATTAAGTTGAATAAGGTGGTGTATGAAATGCCAGAAAAGATTGAAAAATACATTAAGAGCAAGACTCAATAATTCTTTATGATGACACATACATATCTGTAAATATGAGACCCATTTGAGGAAT
This sequence comes from Telmatherina bonti, assembly GCF_933228915.1. Classification (NCBI taxonomy): domain Eukaryota; kingdom Metazoa; phylum Chordata; class Actinopteri; order Atheriniformes; family Telmatherinidae; genus Telmatherina; species Telmatherina bonti. The sequence continues at coordinate 26,537,041 of NC_136612.1, forward strand.
GTAAATCCAACTTCAGTTGGGCTACATGCGGTATGCCATGCAGTGTCATCATAACCAGATCCCCCATGATCATATCCTAAAATAATGTACATCCTTTTTGTCAGAATGACCTTCTTCGCATCCTATGGTTCTAAAAATAAAAGTACCTGATGAATGTCTACAAATAAAAATGTCAATAATGCTGTTAGAAGTAGCTGTAATTGTTATGAGATACCCTTAAAGTTTGCTTCTCTTGTCTTTAAACTAAATGGTGAAACAAAAGTGATTTCTAAACGAAGACTAGGCCAGTTGAATCCAGCACTTTTCCACTGCTACACTTGTTTTTAAAGTTCAGAACGGCTCCAGTGCCTTTAGGCGCCATCTGATGATGCAGCCAAGCAGAAATTCACCTGGCACGACATCAGTCCATTTGTAGTACTACCTGAGGCCATGTCAGATTATCTGAGATTATTCTGTTCTTGTATTCATGATTAACACAATTTACCCATGGCTGCTGTGACAGAATTCTTATTGGCCTCCATATGTGTTTCAACTTTAATTATAGACTACTTTGCTGTTGTAATTTTGAGGATGTGTATAATGCATTGAGTTCATTTCTTTGGAAAGATTAGAAGTGCTTTAACTAGAACAATATTTAGCTCGACGTGTACTGCGGGTTTCCCGGCTTGGTGTTGTATAAAGTTACCAGATTTCTTTCACAAACCTTGCAAAATTTCCAGTAAAACTGTCTACCAGGAATTAGTGACAGAAAAAACAAGAATAACGTGACCCTTTCTGAGAAAATGGTTACCCCCTCTTCAGTTTAAAGCAAGTACAGTAGTAGCAGCATTTGTTTTTAAAGGATTTTGTTCGACTCTAGTGGCTCTCATTTGACAGTACCTGGGCAGGAAAGGGGTCAGAAAGAGCAGGGTATAACAAGAAAAATGGGCCCCAGGACGGGATTCAAACCTTGGCCGGCCGCACAAAAGAGAAGTAGTCTCTGTGCATGAAGCCGGTGCTCAGCTAGTCTGACTACACACCACCCCAGCAGTCCTTGTTTTGACGTCTCAATCAGTAGGTACTGTTATCTCATGTAGTTTTTTTTAAAGGGAAAACCCAGAGCAAGAGATGTTTTCAGGCAAGATGCATGCTCTGCTCCACAAAAATGGTTCTCTTGTCACAAGTGAGGAAAACACACACTGTACCTGATGTGTGCTGCTTGTCACCTAGCATAGAAGCACAAGCATTTTTCTGTAACCGGACTGACACCACTGGTTGACACAGGTGGTCCTTTGAACCATAATGTAATCCTGGGAGATGCTCAGTAAGACTTGCATGTCACCAGTGAGTGACAATGAGTCTGGAACTAACATTGATGGCCTCTTGAGATGCTGTAAGAAAAGCTTGTTTTTGAAGGATTAATTTAATTTAATTACATAGAAATTGAAGCTTTACTAAAATAAAAAAAAATAAATAAAAAAAATAAAAAAACAGGGTGGAAGTGAAAAAAACTCTTCCTATTTTGGGAGGAGAAATGGTGACAGAATTTCTAATATCACACTGCAACTTTGCAACATCCCCAGAAACACCACATGTAACACTTACTACAACACATTTACTTCAGTTCCATTTCTTTCCACCTTTGGAGCCCATTCTTTAACAGTCTCAGGTCTTTGTTCTCCAGAGAAAGATCAGCAGAGACTGCAGCAAGTTGCTTGGCCCAGGCAGGAAAAGCCCAGGACACAGTCTTTTAAACAGACTCCAAATCTTTTCTTTTGGTTCATTTTATTTTTCTTATCCATCTAGTTTACATGTTAAGCCAGCAGTATACATATTTATAATAAATAAATGCATTCCAAAAATATCAATGTGGGGTTTGAATCACAAGGATCCAGTGATCCAGAGTTGTTAAGTAAGCGTGTGTTTAGAATGCTTTAAAGTTCTGCAGGACTGTTGGATAGAGAAAACACTTTACTGTGTATTTAGGACAAAATTTAAATATTAGCCTAAACTTTATTCTGGCAGATGCTGTTTTCACTGTGTTTCCATGGTTTCCCCTGAGACAAAGCTCTCTTACAGTCTATCCAACGTTCTTGTCATTCGCCTTGTTTCGCTCTCTGTCATCTGCCAGAAATCCATAATCCTACCACACACCAAATTTAATATTTGACAGAAGTCAAGTTTCATTTTCACCCCGCCCTGTGTTGTGTCCTGCAGGCTTTTCGTCTCTGCACAGGAATGTGTTCAGCCAGGCTCACTGCAAGTGTGATGACCCATGCCTGGACTTAGCTAGCAAGATAATCGAGCTTTACTCAAGCATCAAACAAATCATTCAGATAGATATACAGGGTACAGTGCTGCAACATGAATCTCAGATTCCATCACCATAAAAACACAGGGTTGTCAAGTGGCGGACTTACCTTTTGAGAAATTCTTGTGATCTACTTTTGTAAAAGTTTGGGGGAAATTATGAGATTAACATGAGAATGTCTGTAGAAACTTTATTTTATCTCCACCAAACCATCTGGGTGCAAGGTTTTGTCAAGGCCTTAGGCTTGTTTCTCCCAAAAGTGGGGCTCATCAGGACAGAAGAGTCCATAAAAGTGATCTGTAAAATTACAAAGGGAAGATTTACTTCGCTGCTCAGCTGCTTTCCAGTGTTCAGCTCTGATCAGTACTATCAGTGGTCATTTTGTGAAACAAAGTCTTCCAGCTCTCTAAGTTGCACAATGCATCATTATGAATAGATAGCACGATGGCAGCCATCGCAGTGTTGGGGAAATGTGAAATCGGCTTTAAAAAGGAATGCCATCTGCTCCTGGCAGCTTCTTTTGTCCATGCGATTCTCACCTTCTGGACAAGTGTGTTACTTTTGTGCTAAGCTAAGTTTTGACCTCTTCATTAAAACCTGCTGGTACTTTGAAAAGAAAAACAGTGATTGTAAGCGCTCAAATAAATGTGTTCACTCGTCTAACCCCTGATGACAAAAAGGTGATTAAAAAACAAGGAGTATTTCTGTGTTTCTCTGCACGTCGGTGTGCTGTTGACTTTGTTATTTTCATGAAACTTAGTTCACAAGTTCATGATTATTCTTTAATATCTGATCGAGCAGTGTTACCTCAAGACTGTGAATCTTCCAATTCAACAAACCCAATTCCAGATCTGTTGTTACCTTCTAACCTCCAGGTATTACACATTTATAACATGTTTTTAATGACCACACTCCACTGTTTTGGTTTAGCCTTCACAAGCTAGTTTATTCAGGTTGATAACATCACGGTATGCTTTAAAATAGGTGCTCACACATCAGTCTCGATTGTGATGAAATCTTCTTTTTCTACTTTACTGGGATAACTTCTATCCACAGGTGAAAGAAAAGGGGAACAAAAACTGGTTGCATACACATAAGCATCTTCCACTGCCCATCAAAAGTAAATTCACAGTCCAGGTTCAGCTGGATTTGCTGTTTGAGAGCTATTTTTAATGATGTTTATCACTTTTTCTTACATGGGCACTGGATTAAAGTGACATTTTGACAGCGTGCATGAGGAAAATTAATATATGTCTCTTATTAAAAAATCAAATGCATTCCTTCATGACATGAAGAAAAGACTTAAATACAGGAACACAAGAAGCAACTGGGTGTAAAAACAAAGACAGTTCAAATACACTGTTGATGAGCAAACAAAGGGCACTGACCGGACATGCACTCTGAGGAAACAAAGTAGATCCTAAATAAACAAAAACTAATACTGAACTGGATATTAACTAACTGATAGAAAAAAAAATACCAGTGCCCTCAAACAAAGGAATCCTGGCAGAATATGTACTGGGGAAACTGGGGACAAACAGGTATGGTAGTCAGCAAATAAAGACTAGGTGTGATACAGTTAGTTAAAGCAAAGTGCAAAACATATCAAAGAAGAAGTGAAGATGCCAGGGATACAAAACAAGCACTCACAGAACCAGAGTAAAGATCCAAACAGGCTAAATGGTTACATTCACACTGCAGGTCTTAAAGCTCAATCTGATGAGATTCCCTTTTTTGTTCAGATAATGATTCAATATTATGACCACCATATGACTCCAGTATGAACAGTCTGAAGAAACACACATGTATAGAGGAAGACATGATATCACTCACAGCCTGCTGTATTTCTGCCACATTACGCTACACTAGCGTGTGTGTATCAGTTTTAAAGTTGTTATGCAATCAGAGCTAAAAAAAAAAAAAAAAAAGATGATATAATAATGTTTTGTCCATTGTTTATATCTGATCCTATGGGATGAAAAGCATCATGATTGTTCAGACTGAGCTTTCAGAAACATCATATATGTGTCCAGTTTAGCACATGTGAAAGGGGACTGGGTCAGAGTCGGATTGGATTGGATTGGATTTGAAACCATCAGATTTGTGCTGTTGACTGTCATGAGATCAGGTGGGCCTACGGGTCTTACACGGACAAAATAGTTGGATTTGAGCCACTTTTGACTGCAGTATGAATGTAGCCTGAGAGCAGATGTGCTGCTTGCTAACAAGGCAAACCAGACCAATATGAAGAGCCCTGAGCCAGAAGGGGCACCAGTAGGGTGACCAAGTATGAATCAACTACTAATATCAATTAATGTTCCCAAAAACTCTTCAAAAAGTAGAAGAATAAAAACCACAAATTCTTCCAACTTCTTCTGCTTCTTCGGGTGCTTTTTATTTGATGGTTTCTGCATAGTCTTCTTCCAGTTTTATGTAATCCTCTGGTTTGTTCCTTTCTCTGCTGGCGTCTCAGCTATACAACTCAACACTTTCCCTACGATTTCTGGTGGCATTGCTCCCTTTTCTGCATCAAGTCACAGTTATTCTGTTGAAGCCCTTTGAAAACAGACCAAATTAAGTGCATAAGTGATGCAGGAGACACACCAGACTATCCGTCCATCTGCTCATCCATCTTCTACATTGAGCATGAATGACTTGTATGCATGAGCTAATGGAGCTTTAAAATAATGCATTTATTTTACAATGTTTTTGTCTCCTCTTACACTTATTTCTGTGTCTTGTTGTTTTGCTTGGGTTCTATTATTATTATTATTATTATTTTTTTTTTTTTTGCTATAACACCCCTGGTGCCCCAAGGGACCCTTGAATCGCCTCTGCTTGTGACTAATGCTGATTTTGTTAGTGTTGTTCCAGATCCAAACTTACAAGCTCACACTAAGGCAGATGGAGTTGTACAAATTAAACAGGGCTTGCTTGTTTCACTGAGTGTTTTCTTTCTTTCTTTTTTTTTTTATTTTACTCTGGTATGAAATCTAGATGACAATAAAAAAAATAATGTGAGTTAAAGTTACATGAAATTTCAAACCCAAAAGGTTTTCTTTTAATGGGAGGACTGGATCAGGAAGACTCACAGAGACTATGGAACTGCTGAAAGTAGCTTTTTGATACAGATTCGATTTTGTTTGCTTTATAGTACCAACACCACAGAAGAGCAAGTATCTCTTCACATTTGAAAAAAGGGGGGAAAAAAAGTCAAATATTTAACTGAATCAAGAGTTTTTTTTGTTTAGTAGTTGGTATGTTTTTACACTAAAACAGGCAGCGAGATAGTTAATGAGGGCAGAAGAAAAAAAAAATAAACAGGGAAGAAATCAGGGGAAAAAAAAACTCTCAAAGAGAATTAATGTGAATTAATACTTGATTTCATTTTAAAAACAAAAAGACAAAAGAAAAACAATATTTTTTCATAACAAGTATCAGTCAGCAAGTGAAAAGGAATAAGCAGAAGCCCCAGGTTTATTTTTGTCTATCCTATGCCATCATAGAAATAATTCACAATAAAATTCACAGTTCTAGTACATCACATAATAAGGAAAAACAAAGAATAAACCAAAACGCACCTAAGTATGAAATAAATAAATAATAGATAAATGATGTGAACCAAAGATATGACTAAATAAAAATGAATACATTCAATAAATCAATTAGAAAAAAGTAAATTAAATTTCATTCAAGTGGTTTGTTTCATATTTTTGACAACAGGCGTTAATGGGTAAAAGTCCGGTAGATTTAGTAGTACCATAAGGACTACATTACATTTTGTGGTGAGTAGCACAGATGGCAACTTCTGAAGGAAAAAAAAAAATCCTGAATAGCCTAAATTTACACATTGTGTCTTCCTGTAATTGATACTGGTGTACAAACTGACTTAAGCAACAGATATACTGTATTAAATGACTCACAACCTTCTTCTCTATTGTATAAGGTTCTTTTTGTTTATCTTCAGCTCTCCCACTGATGATTGGTGTGATACTGAAGGCCAACAAAGAACAACTATCCTTGGTATTGGAGGCAGACAGAGCTGAATTGGAAACCATGGCAACACAGAGCTTGCCTCTCTAATCCCTCGGCCCTGCTAGAGAGTACACAAATACCTGCGCATGCCCTGTCCTATTTAACACCTGCATAAAAGAAAACCATCCCAATCTGCACGATATGAAAATACACCAGAGAGGAAGGGTTTCCATAAGACTGTATCTCCATATCACACACAACCACAGACAAACTGGCCTTGTTTATTCCTGTCTATCTGTATTTCATCTCAAAAAACATGTACAGAGAAATTTCCTTGACCTCTAATCAAATATGAAAAAACAGCCTTTATCTTATGTCCTTCTGCTGTTAATACGCATTGGACTTTTTTTTATTACAACTGTTTAGCCTGCAGATGTACATAATCATAATAGCTGGTTCCAATAAAGAAATCCTGCCACAAAAGAAAACTTTTTTTTTTTAATTTGTCTTGTCCTTCACTCTATACGTGCACACACACACACACACACACACATATATATATATATATATACATATATATATATATATATATATATATATATATATATATATATATATATATATATATATATATATATATATATATATATACATATATATATACATACATATGTATATTATTGTATATATGTATATATTATTGTCATTGTATATATTATTGTCATGTAATGGTGCAACATGATAACTGACAGTTCAAGTAGCTGACCTGATCCTTTTCTCATTTATCAGTTTGTAAATCCTCAGTTCCTCTCTTTTTGTCGTTGTCCTTCATACTTGTGACGCAAGCAGAGGCTTAAGTAAGAGATGTGAGGAGCCACAAGTCAATCTGTAGAAATGATAAAATGGCCTTGCTTCATCGTTTAACGTTGAGCAAAATAAAAAAAAACAAACACATTTTTAAAAAAAGGTTCTTAATGCAGGCAAGTGTTACAATTTTGTTTTTACAGTATGCTGGTACCACAAAGACTACAGGAAAATATACTATTCTCTTTCTGACTCCAGGAAGTTTCCATCTCCACTTTGGGAATTATTACATCCTTCAAGATGCTGTGTTAAGAAGAACTTTGGATGTGCGAGGAAGATAGAAGGAAGAACAATACAAATAAGACAAATGCACAAAAGTTTTAAAAACCTTCACACAACAAGGTTACAGTGCTGGTTTGGAGCCGGATCTGAACTTAGAAATGGTTGTTTATGTTTTCACTGCCAAAGTACCTGCTGCTCCAGGCCAAGCAATCTGATGCTGCAGCACCATTTCTTCACTGCTCCAGAAACAAGCAGGAGTGTAAGCACAGCTTATTGCTTTAAATGTGTTCTGTAATGTTGCATAGGCATGTTATTATAATGATTTCTTATGCTGGTCAGTATTTGGAACTTATTGACACTGCGCACTCACAAATATAATTTTCCGTTTACAGCAGCCTTTCTAATTGCAGATGTTATGTTAACGTATTATTTTGCAAGAACAACAACATAAATATTGTAATCTGAGAAATTCTGAGACTATTCTTTGTAGAAATTCAGAGTAAAACAGACTGAGGCTCAAATAGTTAAAAAGATATGATGTAATGACAGTTATAATATGGCTCTTAGTGGCTTTTTGATTCCAGAAAGTAAAAGATAATTTGGGGAAAAGTCTAAAACTTAACTAGCCCTGACGACGCCGTCTAACGTGACTCAAGTTGGTCAGAAAAAAGATCTGTTTGAAGAAAACCCCAGCAGTGTTGACTCACGTCATACTGCAGTTGTGGGAAGTTTAAAAGCTATATTTCAGGTAATCTTACTTCATAATTACAATTTAGAGCGTTGTAAAGTGTAGCCTCGAAATATTTTTTAAAATTTGCAGGCGATCAGAATACATCTGATCATGCAACATTGTGGATCCATGACGGATATGGCTTTTAACACAGAAGAATACTGCTCATGAGCTCAATGCTCATTAGTAGGATAAACAAGAAAAGAATGGGGAAAAAAAACACCAGTGTTATCATTTAAATTACTTCCCTTCAAAACTGAGAGAAACTGATCATTTGAGTGTTTTATTCTGTTTCATTTATCTTTCATATTGTCTTGTGATCAGTCAAGCTGAGACTCATTTTAATATCAAAGAAGTGAAAAAATACTGCTTGATTTGATGTCCTTGAACTATTTTTTTCTTTTTCCAAAGTCTATTATTCAAGATGGATGGTGGATAATGTGATGGACTGTGTAATTACATCTGTGATAAATAATTAGTACAAAATAGGGCTGTTAATATAGCTAATTAAAATTCAAATGGGGGGAAAAAGGTGAGATGTCGTACACGACTTAACAGGGTTTCGGTGACCCTTCGTCTCGCCTCACCACTCAGGCGTGGAAGATGAGCATCACAACAAGAGGAACGAACAAGTTGGAGATTAATTTGAATTTTAAAATAGCTTTGAAAAGAAAAAAAAACACTTTTTCTCCCCATATCTGTGCCATAATTAATTAATTTGTGTCTCTCTTTTGTTTTCGAATATTAAACGGAGTCTGGAACCAGGTGGTGAACGAGTAAGTTTGGATGTGGCCGAGTTCTAATGAGGCTCCTTGACAACGTTCTCACTACAGGTTTATCAGCCTGATGCACATGTACCTGAAACTGTTGGAGGTGGAAAAACAAATAGTCCAGATGTGCAGAAAAGTTGCTGTTTCACGGATCCAAAGACGTGATTTGTGACACTCAGAGATGTCCCAGTCTCTGACTGCATATCTATCATAATTGATACTTTCAAGGAGTCATTGAGTGAGGTGTCAGTGTGAAGCTGAAGGCAATGAGACCACAAGAGATACACATCAAAAGATAGAGGACACAAGAGGGGGATACCAAGAAAAGGGTAATAACAAATGTACAACTTTTGGGTTCCTTGCTGCATGTCACTCCTCGCACACACACACACACACACACACACACACACTTTATGACCTCATTCTTGTGAAGCAGTTTTCACATGTGGATCCCTAGTGCTCAAAAATCTTTTCAGTAAAAGAGATTAAATAAAAGAAAAGAAAAACAACAGTTTAAAAAAAAAAAAGTGGTGACAAAGAATAAAAGATAAGTCTGCATGTATGGTGTATATGTGAGACAAATCTTTACTGAACTTAACACAAAAGTTTCACACAACAATCTCTAATCACAGAGAAAGTGATAAAATAAAACGTCTTGGACCCTATGATGAAGTTTCCACAAGGAAACCATGCATCTATAATTTAGTAACAGAAAAATGAAACATTTCTCATGTCTGGGCTGACAAACTAATTGTAACTTGGTTTCTTGATGGGAAATGTCATGGTCTATGTAAAGTCTGCTGCCACCAGTGGGTAATGGCAAAACAAGACCAAAAAAAAGATAACTTTCTGCATCAGCAGTTGTTTTTCATCAGGCCATCGTGTCACACACACTCTGTGACAACAAATTCTTTTCACTGGTCTCTAACACAATGCCAAACATATGTACAAGTGGGGATCCTTTTAAGTTCTTCTCTGATAGGCCCGTGTCGATTAAAACATTTCAGCTAATAAAGTTAAAGGTGTAAATAATAATCTCTTGCAGTCAGGACTTGTACTTATCAGCAGACTACCCACAGCGTTGTGAACCTTCTCCTGCCAGACCTCGTGCATCACCTGTAACACCTCCTGCTGGACCCATTTACTGGTAAACCTGAGCTAAACAGGGTGTCACCTCACTTTTCCCAAGCCCTCCCATGTTTTGCAGGTTACCACTGCACGGATATTCAAACTGTAAAAGGTAACCTGGCAGCTAATTCTCCTAGAAGAGTTTAAAGGTTACACCTCATCTCAGTTTGCCTCTCACACACACACCCAAAAAAAAAAAAAAAAGTAAATGTGGGAAAAATGTAAATGTGAGCAAAATAGCTTACACAACCTTGACTTCACTTTCTTTCTTCTATCAGGAATAACAAACTGTATTCGAGACATTTTTGAGTCGCTGACAGAATTTTTAAAAAGGTGGAGAAGAAACCACTCTGGCAATCGTTTCCACCAAAAATCTCCACCTGCTGTTTGTTCAGCACAGCACCATTTACAGTGTTTCCCTCCAACGCTGTCTCTGGCAAAGTCAAAGCAGTTACAGAATCAGAGAAACACACAGGGAACATCCAGTACTGTCCACGGGCATCACATGCCAGGAGAGGCATGAAACCAAAATGGATGAAACAGTTGCAATTTGCAGAAACGAAGCTCGGCGCGCTTGATTCTTGATCTCAGCAGCCAAGATGGCAGGCAGAGGCACAGCAGCTTTTTGTTTGCCAGCACAGTCACAAGATGGTTTACAAGGGAAGCACATCCACCACTAATGGAATGAATAAAATGATTTATTTAGTATGTGCTTCCAGGATATTTGATATGCTTGGCTACGTTTAGCCCTTAGCCTCATCATAATGAAACAGCGAGCAGTCAGACTTGCACAGAGGCATCTTACTGGAAGAGAAGAGAAAACTGTGCCTGAGGCCGTGTTCAATGATGCTACACGTCCGCAGTCACGCCCTCATTTCTCGTCTTGTCAATACAATGCTCGGTGGCAGCAAAGGTTGTAATACGTCAAAACATATCTGATTATAAATGACTGTTTAAAACATAAAATGTGCATTATATGTTCTGCAAATATTCATTTATTCCCAGACAACTCAAATAAAACATTTAAAAAAAAAAAAAAAAGAAAGACTTTGCTTTTGTCGTCAGCCATGTTAAAATAAGAAGAAATAACTTACATGATGACGCTAAGCTAAGCTAACTAAGCTAGCATTTGACAAGGAGAGTGAGCGATGCCTGCACGGTGTTTCCATTTGTTGTTTAGATTATTGACCTGTAGATGTCTGTCATTTCTTCTGACTCCCCTCCATCATAACTTCTATTGATAGCTCATTTTTAGCTACCAAAATAAAAACTGAAGCAGCTGTAGGGTACTGATTCTGCTTTCATTAGCTTTTCCTTTGGTGTTGCTTTTCACTTCTCAGTGTAGAGCACAAATTAGCACAGCTTGTCGTAGGTGTCCATCATTGGCACAGTCTCTTTTCACTCGCCACGTTGCTCTAATTGGCGAAATTCTCGATGTCACTGTACAATATAGTGATTTTAAACCACTGTTTGTTTTTGAAGACTTCCTGAAAGTAACATACAAGTTAAAAAACATTTATGAATTTACTGGCTTTCTGTTAGAGACAGGGTTAACATTTGAAATCAGTTTCGCTATATAATGGAATATACCAGTGAAGTAAATGCACAATAATAAAGCATGTCTCCAGTTTTTTAATTTATCTATTTAACATTTTTCGATCGTTCATGTATCTGCATGCAAACATACATGTATCTTCATTACAATAGCACATTACATACACAGTATCAGCCATGAATCTTCACATTTGTAACTGTTTATTATTTTTTTGTTTTCTCAATATAACTGAATTTAAATTAATATTTTCCTTAATTATTTCCTTGTACTTCTGTTTTAATATATATATATATATATATATATATATATATATATATATATATATATATATATATATATGTGTGTGTGTGTGTGTGTGCGTGTGCGTGTGTGTGTCAAACCCTCCAATCTAACCAACCTTTTTTTAATTATAACTTTTAATATTAATAGTTATTTCTGTTATTTTTTTTGGGACTAAATCGTCATTATTAGAATCATATTCTGTTTGTTAACTTTTGGGGCAAAAAAAACTTCTCTGAGTCGGTATTTTAAGTCTATGTGAGGATATAATCAGCAAATTTTTTGATAACTTAAAACTTAAACTCTTAAACTCTTCAAATTATTGAGTTGCTTCAATAAAACAGTAGAATACTTTTTGACAATGTACCCAAAAAAGTGATTCAACAAAACTCTAATAGAAGAAGAATCAAATAGTTAAAGCAGCTGGATTATTCTTCAAATGTGACAAGAATCAGTAATTCCTTTTCCATTAATGCAGCATGCTTTCAAAGTTTTTTTCTGAACACTTTAGGTTTGTTTTGGGTTTTTGTTTGTTTGTTTTTTACAAAATATTGAATCAGCTTTGCTGGCTTGAATTTAACTTGGTATTGAATCAGATAGAAAATCAGTGGTATCACACATCACCACCACCAACATCAATCAATTCCCCAGCCAATGTCCTGGCGCCAGGGCTGGTTTCACAATTCAAGTAACCTTTCACTAGTGAAGCATTCCGTCACTGTAAATAAGTTAGCAGACAGTGTGCTTTGTTGGTTGTGTGACGGCCCCACCACTGTTTTGACTTGGTTTAAGTGTTTCTGTCTGTTGAGTGTTTCCAGGTGGCGTCCTAATCAGTGGCATGAGCCACACCAGGGTCCAGTGTGCTCTGTCGCAGTTTAAAGCCTCCATCAAGCCTGAGCTCAGGGTGTCTCCCAGACTTGGGCTGGGAGATCACCGTGGTTGTGTGCAGGCGTGGCACTTTGGTTTTGCTGTGTTTGGTCTTGCTTTGAGGTTAAGGTTATGTTTATTATGTTTTTTTTTTTTTTTTAATAAAGCTTATTTTTGTAACACCTACTTTTGTTACAGCCGGGCTGTAACAATTACAAAAGAATGGAAAAGAAAAAAATCCCGATTTGCCTCTTATCTTTTCTGCTACTGCACACATTTTGAATTTGTGCCTGAAAAGAACACGGGTGATGACAGTGAAATGCATGTTGTACCAATTAACAGCCGATTTGTACTCCCGTTATATACATAAATCTGTACATCCATGTCACATGTTGTCACTGCTCACGTTCACTGGCATGAAAGTGCAGTGTTGTGGTCACCTCGGATTTCTGACATTAGTTTCAGATAATACCAAACGTGACAGTGAAGAAGATTGTGATGATGCAAATACTCAGAGACATGAAAATGGCAGTGGTCTTTGCAGTGTAATTGCTCATTTAATATTTCAGACTGTGTCAAATCTATGACCAGCTAAACTACAGCCTGGAGAGTGATTCATGCATTAGAAAATGTAAAGTAGGCAGTTTTTGCTCATTCAGACCGGTTACACACAAACTGACCAGCCTGAAACTAAATGCAGCCTCAAGGTTTATATAACAAAGAAAATTTTAGAAAAATCACTTCTTTCCTGACCTCTGAATTCCCCTTGTGTTTAGCTCCGGCCAACATAACTGACCTTGTATTGACACCAGCGCCACAGGGAAAAGCACTTGCCTGGTCTGAGGTCAAAGCTGAGAACTATTGGCGACACTCGCCATCACGACACACAGAGTTTCAAATTATCTGCCGGCAACCTCAGGCCATCACATATTTTTGTTTTCTTGCCTGCTTACATTTATTATTCTGATTTTTCTGCATAATACAGATAATTGGCTTTTCTCACTGAACTGTGTTACAACACTTCCATCCCAAATAAAAAAAGAATTAATAGTAAAGACGTGTCCATCATCAATGATTGTTCATGTTAGTGAGCACACGTCATGACCTTTCACCCTGCTAATACCTTAAAATAACATTACTAGTAGCAGTACTTTTTTTCCATTTATAGTGGAACATGTTATCTCTGCAATTAAGTAAAGCAAATATTTTTTATCAGATATTCATAAGCCAATTTTTCCACAGATTACATAGATTACAAACACTTAATAGTACAAAGCTGTAGAACTCCACACACTCTGCCTCAACGTGATTCGTTCATACTGCTGAAGGTTCACAAGGAATACAGAAACCCTGTAGCGCGACTGTTTTGGGGTGTTCACCTTCTTCCTGTGATTAATTATTAAGCAGCACAAAGCTCACTGCTGCTTGGATTCTCTGAGAGATGCAACCATGAGCAGAATAATTTCTGCTTAAGCCATTTGCAACACCTGTTTACTTCCCTCACATGTCTCGAGCTGGAAACCGTTGGTGCCGAGCTGATGAGTTCGTGTTTGTAGTTAAATTACCATTAATATTTATTGTTACACAACTGTTTGGGAAATGTATTTATATTGTTGAGATTCATAAGCCTGTCACATCTTATTTAGGATCTATTTTAAATGTTTTGATAAAAACTTAGCTTTTTTCTCAGGTGGTAGTGGCTGACAAAGCAATGTGGGCCATATTTTGTTTCTTTTTGTTTTCCCCTACTGCTACCTATACGGCATTGTTCTCCTGATACAACCGGGCAGAGCTAACAAGCCATCACTAACGGTGGTGTAAAGTCAGTGAAGTGTTGGACATCATCAATATCAGCAGATTTAGCTAACTATGCTGCAACACGTGTGGCAATTAAAATGTATATAAAAAAATTAGTGAATTATTCATAGTTTAGAGCACTTATAATGTCTTACTAGTAACATTGCAATTGTAATTTAAATGCTTTGCAAGTTTTTTTCATCATGGTTGCTGCTTTAATTATGGCTGTTTCTTATTCACTGTCCGCATGACGAAACTGGCAGAGTGAATCAAGGAAAACATAACAATCAGTCAAATGAAAACAAACAATCAGAGCATTGTTTTCTTCATTGGAATGACCTTGGAGTGAATTATCGTCGGCCCTCTAGAGTATTTGGAGTTCATAGAAAAAAAAACACAAATTACCCAGATTATAATTGCAACTAAGAGCACTTGATCGTGTTTTTTTTTGTGTGAAATTTCCTCTTTTTTTTCCTTCATTAAAACGTCAAACAACAACATTTTCTGTACAGAAAGTGACTAAGTAACTTTGGCTTTTGCCACATTTGAAGTGATTTAGTTTGAGTTTGATTTGATGTGGTCTTACATTACCTAAATGCTTCAATTGTGTCACCTCGGCTTTCGTCATCAGTATTCTCCCACATTGATGTGCCCAGCCTCAGTCTTTACACTCCCACATTTTTGCTTTTTGCTCAACAAGTCATTTCTAAAATAAAAATTTGCTCCTCGTTCAGCTGCACTTTGTTCAGACCTGCAATAGAGTGTAAATGTCAGCAGTCACACTAAAGTTAGGAAGTTCAACACTCCAGACCAGCTAATGGTTGCAGCGCATTTTAATTTTTACCCAGTAAAATGAATTTGAACCCTGATTATGTTGACGGTCATTCATCTAGAGCCCGACTCTAACTGGATATTTGAATTGGTTATATTTAACCTTAAATCATGATAACCTAATACAGCATCTAAAATTTTTGACTTTCATACTCCATATATTAAAGTTTCCTCAAATAAAACCATATTTGAACCATTCACTGGCTCATCAAAAGTCATCCCTGTATTGTCATTCTCAGTGGAACTGGCACTATTTCCGTAACGCACTCTGAATGGCCTGAAGCCTGATGCTTGACTTTAAAACTGATGGATTTGATTTTTATTTTCATCTTCACACCATGACAAAGCTGCATTAAAAGGGTGCAAATAAAACACGAAGCTTCCTGTCAACTTCCAAAGAAAATGTTCAAGTGGTAAAAAAGCCAGTTGTACTTTTTGATGTGAAGCAACCAGATAGTTTGAAGCTCATGTTAAACTATAATAAACATGTTCACTTTGTCATCCCAGAAGGGGGGTGAGGAAATTTTGATAACCCTGCAGTCAAATTTGAAAGATTTATCATTTTCAAAATAGTGAGAAAATGAGGTGTAATCTTGCTCTGAAATATTTGGTGGCGTGTTCATTGAACATGCTGATTGACAGGTGTCACATAGCTGCGGTAAAGGTGGAGGAGGCGAGTTTGTTTGCCATCTGTGTTCCCTGTCGACAACGGCGGGATTTCACTTGTCTCCGTTCACAATTTGGTAAAGTCGCATGCTATGAAATGATCACTTCAGAGGTGCATGTTGGTGTTGATTGTCAGTTTTCCATCATCATGCCTCCACAAAAATTCTTTTCATTTAAAGGAAATTTAATTATTGAACCATAAGTTTTCTGCAGATTAAGGGAAAGATATTTTTGTATGATAAAGACCACATTGTTTACTAGATAAAAATGCAAAAGTATTTTAAAATATACAGTGCAAAGGGTGAAATCAAATAACTTTTTTCTTTCTTGTTAGAATGATGAGGAAAAATTCTGAAGGCACTAAACATTGCTCCACCGTTGTACTTCAGACAAAGCAGCTGTTCAACAAATCTTTGTTGTTCTGTTCTACACAAAACAACTCAGGGTCGCCCATAAATTTGAAGTTCTACTCATTTCTTTGCAGAAAAAAATTATGTATGTATCCCCAGTGTGAAGAAGCACAGACTTTAGGAAAAAAATATCCTCTCCACAGAACTGGTGCCAGCCTTGAGATGAGGCATAATCAAAGTTGTTGATGCAAGTGCAGAGCTTGCAATTCTTCTGTTCATTAGAACAAAAAACAGAATATACATCAACTTGACACAGACAGAAGTTTTTACAGTCTGGCATAATTAATCACTCTCTGACACGATCCACATCTAATGAGTTATCCACAATGCAAACAGTTTAGCATATAGCTTTGGAGTTTTGAATCCCGCACATGCAGAAAGCATGTGGAATATCTCAAAATGGAAGACCAAAA
This sequence comes from Telmatherina bonti, assembly GCF_933228915.1. NCBI lineage: Eukaryota > Metazoa > Chordata > Actinopteri > Atheriniformes > Telmatherinidae > Telmatherina > Telmatherina bonti. Next base: position 26,553,838 of record NC_136612.1, read on the forward strand.
GCGAGCATGACAGTGGCGGCTTTTCACCAACAATACCATAAATATTTACAATGAACAGAGTTAATAGATCTGAGTGGTTCTCTATACCGGACTCACAGGATGTTCAAACCAGACTTTCAGTTTTTCTCCCTGGTAACGTTTAACTGATAAATCTACAGGTTACATGAGCAGAGTTTGAAAATGAGTCATGACGAAGATGCAAAACTCATTATGTTATATCGACTGGTAAAAAAGAAAGAGACCCCCCCACACACACACACACACACATACACACACACACACACACAAACCCTGAAAAAGAAAGTCCACCTATTAAAAGTCACACCACCTAAAAAATGAACAATGGCATGAGTCATTTCAGGAAATTGAGACATTGATATGAAATGAGAAGAAATGCTGCAAATTTTTAAGAAACGTCTGTTTTTACTGAGCTGTAATGCTTTAGTGGAAAGACACTAGTGATGATGGCTCTTATACCTTTTTCATATTTACACCCAACAGTTGGTGTCAGTCTGCTGGACTGATGAGAGGGCGTGAGAGATGTATTCATGTGCAGCATGATGACACTGTAGCAGTGTTTACTGCAGGATGGTTTCCCGGCAGGTTGCATTCTTCAGGGGACACAAATCAAGCTTCCATTGTAAGCTCGTCAGTCATTGCTGTGTTTTGGCAAGCCGCTCCGCTATCACAGTGGGCAGCTGGCAGTTCCACTTCTTCTGTCTCGAAATAATGACAGGACACTGTTACATTCTTGCCTCATTAGGAAAATGTTTTTTAGATCTCTCAGAAATATTGCATATAAAAAAGAAATACATACAAAAAAATCATTGATTCCTTTCATCTCAGTGGCAAATTAAAGCATTTCAATGTTAACATATATATATATATATATATATATATATATATATATATATATATATA